>NC_071268.1:3096196-3111623 GCF_023375685.1 Ictalurus furcatus | reverse complement strand
CTACACCTCTCTCTCTCTCTACACCTCTCTCTCTCTACACCTCTCTCTCTCTACACCTCTCTCTCTCTCTCTACACTCTCTCTCTCTCTCTCTACACCTCTCTCTCTCTCTCTCTCTACACCTCTCTCTCTCTACACCTCTCTCTCTCTCCCCACCCCTCTCTCTCTCTCTACACCCTCTCTCTCTCTCCCCACCCCTCTCTCTCTCTCTACACCCCTCTCTCTCTCTACACCCCTCTCTCTCTCTACACCTCTCTCTCTCTCTCTACACCTCTCTCTCTCTCTCTACACCTCTCTCTCTCTCTCTACACCTCTCTCTCTCTCTCCACCCCTCTCTCTCTCTACACCCTCTCTCTCTCTCTCTCCACCCCCTCTCTCTCTCTACACCCCTCTCTCTCTCTCTCTCTCTACACCCCCCCTCTCTCTCTCTCCCCACACCTCTCTCTCTCTCCCCACACCTCTCTCTCTCTACACCCCTCTCTCTCTCTCTCTCTACACCTCTCTCTCTCTCCCCACACCTCTCTCTCTCTCTCTCTACACCTCTCTCTCTCTCTCTACACCTCTCTCTCTCTACACCTCTCTCTCTCTACACCTCTCTCTCTCTACACCTCTCTCTCTCTCTCTACACCTCTCTCTCTCTCTCTACACCCCTCTCTCTACACCCCTCTCTCTCTCTCTACACCCCTCTCTCTCTCTCTCTCTACACCCCTCTCTCTCTCCCCACACCTCTCTCTCTCTACACCTCTCTCTCCTCTACACCTCTCTCTCTCTCTACAACCCCCCCTCTCTCTCTCTCTACACCCCTCTCTCTCTCTACACCTCTCTCTCTCTACACCTCTCTCTCTCTCTCTACACCTCTCTCTCTCTCTCTCTACACCTCTCTCTCTCCCTCGTTCTCTGCTGCAGTAGCTCATACAGAGATAAAATATTACAAAGTGTCACAGTTCATAAACCTGCTGCAAAAACTCAACCGATATTATACGCTCTGTATGAAGTATACACAATTACATACACAATCGCGCACACACAAACACACACACGCTGTATTCTAAGGTCATAGCTTGTAATTCTTGACCTCCGACTAGAGAAAAGCCTCTCAACTCAGATTTCCTGCTCTGGAATTCCGGTCGGTCTCCTCAACCCCGAGTTCAGCGAGTGGCATCAAGTCAACACGGGCCGCTCACAGCGTGGACATTAAACAAAGTACCTACAAACGAGTTACACCGTATATACACCTGCATCCGCTTTAGAAAGAACACCGTGGGAAACAGTGGCTCTCGTCACTCCGGACGAGATGACGCGAGACTCGTGAGTACCATGTTAATCTACACTCACACCACCACTAAACCACCCAAAAACCCTGCACAGAAACCACACCTCGTCTTACATCACATTCCATACTGTGGTCTACAACGATAAGTAAACCCAGAACCCCTTGAAGCATGGTAGTTCCTGTTACCTCCGAATACGCGGTGGTTTGGGTGGAGGCGTGTCCCACTGGTCCTCATCCGAATTCTGGCTGGGTTTTTCTGGACTGCCTTCATCCTGGGAACACACACACACACACACACACACACACACACACACACACACACACACACACACAGAAAACGCAATTAAGACAAGACAATGGGTCAGAATGTTGCTCACAAGCTTTCCCCCATCCCCTCCCCCATCCCCACCCCCCACCTTCTACCCTTAAAATATATAGACATATAAAATACACAGCGCCCTCCACTAATATTGGCACCCTTGGTAAATATGAGCAAAGAAGGCTGTGATATTGTAAATGTTTTCAGTACACCTGGGAGAAAATTGTTCAACCGTGACTTCCTGTTTCACAGGGGTATAAATATGAGGTGACACACAGGCCAAATTCCCTTAGTCGTTCATACCAATGGGTAAGAGCGAGGAATGTAGCTGTGATGTGCAGTAAAAGGTTGTTGAGCTTCACACAATGGGGCGTGTCTATAAGAAAATAGCACGAGCATTGAAAACGCCCATTTCCACCATCAGGGCAATAATTAAGAAGTTCCAGTCCACTGGAAATGTTATGAATCGACCTGGAATTGGACGTGTGTCTATATCGTCTCAACGCACTGTGAAGAGGACGGTTCGAGTGGATAAAACATCTCCAAGGATCACAGCTGGAGAATTGCAGAAGTTAGTTGTGTCTTGGGGTCAGAAAGTCTCCAAAACTACAATCTGAAGTCACCTACATCACCACAAGTTGTTTGGAAGGGTTTCAAGAAAAAAGCCTCTACTCTCATCCAAAAACAAACTCGAGCGTCTTCAGTGTGCAGACACTACTGGAACTTCAAATGGGATCGGGTTCTATGGTCAGATGAAACCAGAATAGAGCTTGCCACAATATATACCTCAAATAGAGAGGTAGCCATATGGAAAAGTACCTCATGCCCACGGTTAAATATGGAGGAGGATCTTTAATGTTTTGGGGCTGTTTTTCTGCCAGAGGACCTGGACATTTTGTTAGGATACATGGCATCATGGACTCTATCAAATATCAACAGATATTAAATGAAAACCTGACTGCCTCTGCCAGAAAGATTCAAATGGGCCGTGGTTGGATCTTCCAGCAGGACGATGATCCAAAACATCATCAAAATCAACACAAAAATGGTTTACTGACCACAAAATCAAGGTCCTGCCATGACCCTCCCAGTCCCCTGACCTGAACCCCATAGAAAACCTGTGGGGTGAACTGAAGAGGAGAGTCCACCAGCGTGGACCTCCAAATGTGAAGGATCTGGAGAGGTTCTGTATGGAGGAACGCTCTCAGATCCCTCGCCATGTGTTCTCCAACCTCATCAGGCGTTATAGGAGAAGACTCACAGCTGTTATCTTGACAAAGGGACGTTTTGACTAAAAGTATTGACTAAAAGGGTGCCAATAATTGTTGCCCACCTATATTTAACAAAAAATGTTGTTTTTTTATAAAAACCTGTGGTGTGTTTGCAATTGTTTGAGATCCATGAGAGCAGAGTATTTTTGTGATTTTTTTTTTTTTAAACAGAAGATCAAAAGGTTACACAACAGACAATCCTTCACAGCCTTCTTTGCTCATATTTACCGAGGGTGCCAATATTAATGGATAGGCACTGCAAGTACACTACCCCTGGCAAATAACAGTACTGCATCCTAAATACACATTGCTTTCTGAAAGTCAGTTGACTTTACTTTGTTAATTTATGCACTTATGACAGAAAATCAACAGTTACTTTAAATACACGAACATGATTCCAACTCTTTCTCTGAGATAAGTGTGTGTGTGTGTGTGTGTGTGTGTGTGAGACTCCATGGCCAGTGGCCCAAGCCATGATTACTGGACGGAGGCTGTGCGTGTGTGTGTTCTCGGTGCCAGATGTGGGTTGATTCTCAGGCTCTAAGGGCATTTTGGGAGCATTAAGTCTGCAGTTCTCTGCCTTATAAACAGGATGTCAGCCCTGGCGCCGGTCCAAGTGCTAACTGTTCCTCTTTTTACATTCGCACACACTTGAGCGTGTTAGCGTTTGTTTGTTTTTTCCTCCTCTCTTCCCTCGCTACAGTGAGCGTCATTTTATTTTTAAAAATTTGTCCCCCCCCCCCCCGAACAGGAAGAACATTAGGTATTTGAGTCATGCATGATTGCAAAGTACCAAAATGTACGCTGGACACTCTGGACACTGAATGAATAGTGGAGTGTCGACGCTCACCATGCCATCTGTCAGCTCTGAATTCGTAGGACTCTCCAGCAGCAACAGCTGCTTCTCGAAAAGTTGAGCGATAGCTCTATGGACCAACTCGTACTGCTCCTGTGAGAGAGAGAGAGAGAGAGAGAGAGAGAGAGAGAATGATAAACGAGCACACGATTCATTTGTTTGGAAATACACCTGTACGTGCTTATATTTCTACAAGGCGTTAACTCACCTTCGTCTGAACGGCCGAGTGCCTCTGCGTCCGCATCTCCTGAATCAGTTGGAAGACGTTAAAATCCTCAGGAATTCTCTAGAAGAAAGCAGTTTGAGACGACGCGTGAGTGTAATGACCTGAAAAGGCAAACACACTGATACGGTAGCTGCAAACACGGACAGGCTAACGAGGTTACCCCAGTTTTCAGCAGGTTCCATGTATAGTCAATGGCACAAATAGCACCTGTTCTCCCACATCCAGCACTGCAAATACAAGAGGGGGGAGGGGAGGGGGGGGGGGTGTTAGAGGGGGAGGAGAGAAAAAGGAAATCCAGATCAGATTTGAGAAATGAAGCGTGTTTGACTCAGCCTCAGGACTCGAATTCGATCTCTTTCATACACTTCGTAGCAAATGAGTACGGGCTTTCCCGCAACCAGCGTCTCGTACCCGGGACAGGCGTTTAAACGGTGTGCGCCTCCGGTCTGAGCCCTGAGACAACCCATGCGGCTTCAAATGGGCCGATAACAACTTGCCTAAAGGTATTTCCTGACTGCAATTAATTATAGCCTCAGATCAAAGGTATTGAAAAGGGCCAAGAATGCAGTTTAGAGCCCCTATTCTGTCTCTCTCACACACACACACACACACACACACACACACTCCTACGTAAGCCTTGTGAGTCGGACATGATGTCACCCTTCAGCTATGCCAAATCAACGGCACCCCATAGACACTCACGGAACAGACACGTTGGACGTCCAAAATACATGAAAAACAGTATGAAAGCAAGTAAACCTGCAGTGTACGCAGACAGGAACCTCATCGTGCTCCTGGTACTCCCTCATCAGCGCGATCATGTCCAATATCGAGTCGAACGATGAGGGAACATCGTGGTCTGGCCAGTTGATGTAATGGAATTGGGTTATTCTACGAGAATCCTAAAGAACGAAAGGACGGTCAGTAAGGAGACGGACCAGATGATGGACACACACACACACATGTAAAATAAACGTAACGGGAAACCGATCTCAGCGGACCGGATGGCGGAAGATACTCACGTTGTCAAACTCCACCGTTAAGCTGCGAATGTAATAGTCGGTTCGAGCTTGTTCCGATTCCTATCGGAGTCGGCGAAAGAAAGAAAGACAGAAATAAACCACGATTTCGTCTCGTCCTTAACGGACTCGAGTCAAAGGAGACGAATGTGGAGCATGCTGGGAAATGTATGCAGGAAGCCGCAACTCACACAGGAGATCCTGAAAGGGCCAAAGGACATGGGCTCGTCTCCAAACTGGGGATAGTACCGCTCACATTTTTTCTGCAGGCAGGAAACAGATGGCTTTCATTAAAAATAAACCCCACTTAATATGATGCCCACTACCTAAACCGCACCGTAGAAAAGCCTGACCGGTGCTCGTCCGACCCAAACTCAACCACATTAAAGCGTTATACAGGTGCAGAGCGCTTGGAGAGAGAATCCTGTTTGTAATAAAAACATATTCAAAAGTATTCATCACTTTCTTACAAAACAGTTACAAAGAACACTCCGGTACACAAACGCACCCAAGTGTGTTAAAAGAGCATGATCACTCTTACCCGGCCCATCTCAAACTCCCGACACGCCATGACAACGACCTGCAGAACAAAGTGGAGTACATTCAGACCTTTTACATTTAAACAGCACCATACACGCTGAGAATTACACCAGAAAGCGTTCAGAGCCCGTCCCGCTGTTCACGCTGTGTTTTTTTTTTGGGCTGGGGGGGGATTAATACACGCAATAACTCATACAGACGAAGCAAATCATTTTTACAAATCAAACAGAAAGCTCTCATTTAAGTAAGTATTCAGATTCTTCACTCAGCACTTAGTAAGAGCATCTTCAGTGTAAAGTACCGCTTCGAGTCCTCCTGCGTCAGTCTCGAAAAACTTTAAAGTTCCTTGACCGATTAACCCGTTTAAAAAGAAATCTTTAATGCAAATCAAGTGTGCACAAAGCAAAGGGGTCTGAACGCTTCCCGAGCCCGCGGCACACTCGATCGCGGATCTGCGAACGCTCCTCGCCGACAGCGTGCGGGAACAACATGATTCCTGCGCTATCCTGTGTAACGCTGACGAGAGGACAAGAACGAACTTGTCTCTCAGACGTTCCAGAACATTCAACACGACGATAAACAGTTCAGAAGCGCAACGTGTCCGTCATTTCTTAAGGAAGGACTGTAATCTCTGGCGGATCGCCGTGCTGTGGGAGAAGTCACAGCCAGCGGGAAAACCAGCCGCTCGGGTGAGGCGACGTGCATCGCGGTGGATTATTTTCCTATGACAGCACAAATTCTAATTAAGCCAAGGCACCAGACAGTCATACCGGCACACGCAAACGGACACGCGTTCCGCGGTTATGCGAGAAAGCCGCGAAAGCGATCTCTGACTGCTGCGTGTTCACTCCGCAAACCAAACCAAAACAAAACTGGAGCTACTCACTGCGACGTGGTACTCCCAGATCATCCTCCAGAAGTCGAGGACAGTGTTGGGTAACGGACCCTGCGTGGCAATGTAGGCCTCAGGCCCGTCCACTCCCTGCACAAACCACAGGATGAAATCAGACATTAAAACATTTCACACACACACACACACACACACGGGCATTCTTTTATAGACAGTAGTAGTTCTCGCTCCTATTTGGTGATCTCATGATTCGTGGAATCTGTTTGTTTGATGTAAAACGGCTTTTCCCCGTCACACACAAGCATCGGCGTTGCAAGCGAAAGGAAAAGCCGATATCAAGCGTCTTACTCGGGGGATGGACCGCCGCGAGCCCGCGGCACAGATCCTACGCCGCTCTGGAAACGTACTGGGGGATACACACCTTCAGATCCCAGTCGGTTTGCGACCATTTTTAAAAATGAATATATCATATACCTCGAGCGTGCGGCGCTAGCACCGAGGCAGCGACTTTAGACCACGGGAAACGGCGCCGCTGCTTCGACTCGAAAGAGAAAACGAGCGCCGGACAACCAACCAACTGCATAAAAGATTTTAATCCTGAGCGGCTAGCGAATGTACGACGCCGTGTGACTGATTCAACGTTCGAGTTTTGGTTTAAAAACACGACCGCTTGCTGATTCGCCGTCACGAGGTGTGTGGAACATGAGCTCACCTTGTACTTTAGCTTAGAACAAATTTGGTTATACAAACCCGTCCTAAATACCCAAGTACCTCTCAAGTACCTCTCAAGTACCTCTCAAGTACCTCTCAAGTACCTCTCCTCGTCTAGTCATGGTTTCTACAGGCATACATTTGATTTATTTATTTATTTAAAAAAAGATGTCGACTCTGTTTATTATTGCGCTTCTTCAAATCAGCGTGCAATGAAGCTCGAGATGGAGATAAAATATTTACACTGTAGTGTGTGAGTGTGTGTGCGTGAGTGTGTGTGTGTGTGTGTGTGTGTGCCTGTTTCGCTCAACAAACATGAGCAACAGTTCTCACTCCTTTTACCTTAATGAAGTTTGCGTTGATGTAATCCGTGTCCTGATTGGATGTTTTTAATGTCACTTTCACTCGACTGTGGTCGACTAAAGGGGGAGAAAGTCACAGTGAGACAACGGCACAGCTGGTACACACATCAACAACTCACCTCACCGAGTCGCGCTGCGCACGGAGCCGCAGGACTCTGCTGAACCGCCTCAGACAGGGGGGTTCGAGTCGTTTGTGAAACACTGTCGGACAAGCATGCGTGCTCCTGCTCGCTCTTGAATGATCGTTCTCCATCGTGAATGAGAGAGTGTTCTTCACGCGCTGGGTTCGAGCACTGCAAATGCTGCTGAAAGGACTCCGTGCTGACTCGCAGCAGCGCTGTACTGCAAGTGCGTCCGGCTTTAGAACGGATTTATTTATTATTTATTTATTTTTTAAAATAAAAGATGTTGTTGTTTTGAAACATAGTGATCTCGATTACGTTAGACGGAAGATAGAACGCTTTCCAGAACGTTCCGGTCCTGTTTTGATTTCTAGCGCATAGCAGTAGGGCTAACTATTAAAATAAAATAAAATAAAAAAGTAGAGAACAATTTATCCGGTGTTGCTCGGAGTTTGAGGAATGAAAAGATATGAGACAACAGATCCCAGAACCGAGAATTCCAGCTTTCATTTCCTCATATTTAGATCTAGACGTGTTAAACAAGCCGTTCCAAAGGCCGTGACGCTAGCTCCACCGTGCTCGACCGATGAGCTCGTACGTTTCGGATCACGAACCCAACACCCAGCGCTTGTGCCGTGGCGCCGATAGACTTTCCCCTCGCTCGCTCAGCTTCAAAATGCCTTGCTTTGTTTTTTTTTTCCCCCTCCTATAGACAGCTCTCTGGTCTTCATGTCGGTTTATCCTTTTTAACAACGAATGCAGCGTTCACAGGTGAAACCCAGGGCTCAAACCAAGAGCAGACATTCCGAGCGATTCATTCTTTAGACGAGCCGGTCGCGTGTTCCAATATTATCGATCGCGTGAAGAAAAATGGGTGCGTTTCAAACATAAAAAGGTGCCACGTTCCACGTTCTTGAAAACCTCGTAGATGGAAAGATCGGGAAATGAAATCTGAAATCATTCATCTTTTGATCTCAAACCCAAACGTCTTCAGTCTACAGCAAAAAACAAAAACAAACAAGAACCGGCCTTGCTGTTCCAATACTTTCAGAGCGGACCGCGTTCCCGGTGTCGTACAGTATGGTACAGAGCACACTGATTAAATCTTTGCAGATTTAGACAGAAGAATCCGCACCCGGATTTAACAAGCCGTACACCGGCGGCCGGCGGTGTCGGGAACCGTAAGCTGCCCCACGCGAACAGTCTGTGTGCCAGCGAGAGCATAATCCCCCCTGTTCGTTTATATAAGCCATTTATTCCGTCCGGTGTCGTCGAGCCTGACTAAAACCTAACGTCTCTAATGAGGTAGCGTCCTCTAGAGACGTTCCAGCTATCCGTGTGTTCCCGGTTCGGAAAAGACCGTCCGTCATCTGTGCACGCCGATTAATCGGCCTAGTAAAGCGTATCGATATGATCTAGACGTGCGTGACGCAGCAGGGTTCAGAATCGCAGCGCTCACAATACCGAGGTGCGTCGCTTACGGAAGGATTTCGGACGGTTTTCGAAAGCGACCTGCGACCGTATTTGGTTTCCTAGTCGCGGACGCGGAAACCGTGACACGATGCGGATCGCGCGTCTGCGTCTGCGTTTACGTGAACGGAGTTTGCCGAATTCCAAATGGAAGCGCGGAGTATTTCCGACGTCTTGCGCGTTACGATCCGGTCATATCGAAATAACGATGGCGGTTACCCCGTTCGCCATTTGGCTTCCTCGGGGTCGTGTACGGGGGCCTGAAGCGCGCTACATTTCAAACACAGCGCCGTGTACTTTTACAGGATGTTCAACCTTCCAGTCTGCCAGGCGTCTACGAATTAAACGCTAAGACCGCCTGGAGAGGTCACGTGCTTGTCCCGGGGATCCGGATCAGTTCTGTTCGGTACGGTCTCACCCCTCAGTGGCTGCAGGATCGTAGTTGCATCATCATCATCTTTCCCAGGTGAAAACAGCTCGCGCACATTAACTGGACAGGAGGAAGCGGACCCTAGCTCAACAGCAGCCGGTCCGGCTCACGTCTCGGGTCGCACTCGCACGGGAGACACCGACTTCAGTGACAGCATCATGAACGTGATTCACTCGGGCAATAAACAGTACAGCTATTAAACTGCACAACACGCGGTGCATTACTTACACGGCAGGATGTCTTTATACCGGTTCTTTTTCACGTTTTCTTCTCTCTCGCCGACGTTAGTGGGATAGATTTTTTCCGTCTTGTATTTGGTCGATAATCTGCGTAATCTCTGTGGGCAGGGAAAGAGAAAGAACAAAGAGGGGACAAAAGCAAATGTTAACAGACTGATGCTTACAGCACACACACACACACACACACACACACACACACTATGTACTTAACGCATATGTAATGCTACTCGAAATCCAAATGATATTAAAATGAACGTCGTGTGATGTCAACACAGCGGGATTCTGAGACCAGGCCCTCTTCGGGGATGCCCTCAAGTGCGAAATGATGTCACGCACGTGCTGCTGCAGGGTCTACCGTGAGAACTTCCCACAACTGGACCGTGGTGTCACTCTCCGTCTTCCGTTTTACTCGTCCTGACCTTTCTCCATGCTTCCTCTCGGCCTCTGAGAAAACGGCGTGGGCGTCTGGGTCACGAGGGTTTGTGTGAACGCTCTGCCCGCTAGTTTTGAGGGGAGCGCACGCCTCGGCCTGAACGAGCGGATGACGCGAAGCTAGAGAAACGATAGAGAATCGAAGTGTATATCCAACCATCTATACATCTATAGATAATATTATACCTCAAACCAGAAGCTTTAATTCCTCCCACAAGGTCGCCAGTCCACTCGGCAGCTGAAAGAACTGTGCTAATCGCCGCTTAGCTGTGATTATTCCGGGCCGGTCTGACGCGGACACAGAGGGCGCTCAGGGTGAACGCGCTGGGAAACGGCACACTCTCAGGACTACAGTAATGCTGTTACAGCTATTCTGGGCTCACACAAATCAAATTTTCATCAGTGGCTCTGCAGCCGTCCTCCAGCACATCCACACACACTGCTGAGAAAATACGACACGAAATAAATAGAGTTTAAAACGTACAGTGAGCCTTCCAAACACGTAGACGCCTCGGGAATACGTCTAAAAACCGAAAGACGCACCACGACCCCAATGGCTCCGGGTCGCTGATCAGAAGCTCAGGAGCTGCTGGTCAATAAGACCGTTAGCGGTACTTTGTGATCGCAAAATGAAGGAAACGCCGTTTTGACATCACGACATGCGTCACGTGCGTCGTGATGATGTCAGAACGACGCGTCTCACAAGATAGCAGGAATCCTGACAGCTCCAAGTGCACGTCATCAACGGCAGCTTTAATGCAGAGAGACGATCCGTAAAGAAAACCCCGTCTCTGAGCACGTGTGAAAGGCTTTCTAAACGCTCCTCAGACATTAACCAGACACTTTCTCAAGCGTGCGCACGGCTGAGCGGGAATCTGCTGTGATTGGCTGGAGAAACGTGGGCGTGTAGCAGAAGTCATCTCGCTGTACATCTGGCACGAGCAGATCCGGTGGAGGGGGGACACGAGTCGACGTGACAAACGTTTCAGAAATCCACAAACGCACGCAGGCCTTTCCACAAACGCCACGTGATGCACACGGACACGAGCGACAGTCAAAAGCAGCGCTCCCACAAATTAACACTTCAAATGGGCTTCGTTTATTCACGTGAACACGTCACTGCAGGCAAAAAGACTCACGTCTGTGTGTCATGTGCCCACTCTCTCTCCCCCACTCTCTCTCCCCCTCTCCCTCTCTCTCCCCCTCTCTCCCGCTCTCTCTCCCCCACTCTCTCTCCCCCACTCTCTCTCCCCCTCTCCCTCTCTCTCCCCCTCTCACCCGCTCTCTCTCCCCCTCTCCCTCTCTCCGCCACTCTCTCTCCCCCACTCTCTCTCCCCCTCTCTCCCGCTCTCTCTCCCCCACTCTCTCTCCCCCTCTCCCTCTCTCTCCCCCTCTCACCCGCTCTCTCTCCCCCTCTCCCTCTCTCCGCCACTCTCTCTCCCCCTCTCCCTCTCTTCCCCACTCTCTCCCCCTCTCCGCCACTCTCTCTCCCCCTCTCCCTCTCTTCCCCACTCTCTCCCCCTCTCCCTCTCTCCGCCACTCTCTCTCCCCCTCTCCCTCTCTTCCCCACTCTCTCCCCCTCTCCCTCTCTCCGCCACTCTCTCTCCCCCTCTCCCTCTCTCTCCCCCCTCTCTCCCGCTCTCTCTCCCCCACTCTCTCTCCCCCACTCTCTCTCCCCCTCTCCCTCTCTCTCCCCCTCTCTCCCGCTCTCTCTCCCCCTCTCCCTCTCTCCGCCACTCTCTCTCTTCCCCTCTCCCTCTCTCTCCCCCTCTCACCCGCTCTCTCTCCCCCTCTCCCTCTCTCCGCCACTCTCTCTCCCCCCTCTCTCCCCCACTCTCTCTCCCCCTCTCACCGCCACTCTCTCTCCCCCTCTCCCTCTCTCTCCCGCTCTCTCTCCCCCTCTCCCTCTCTCCGCCACTCTCTCTCTTCCCCTCTCCCTCTCTCTCCCCCTCTCACCCGCTCTCTCTCCCCCTCTCCCTCTCTCCGCCACTCTCTCTCCCCCCTCCTCTCCCCCACTCTCTCTCCCCCTCTCACCGCCACTCTCTCTCCCCCCTCTCCCTCTCTCTCCCCCCTCTCACCCGCTCTCTCTCCCCCTCTCCCTCTCTCCGCCACTCTCTCCCCCTCTCCCTCTCTTCCCCACTCTCTCCCCCTCTCCCTCTCTCCGCCACTCTCTCTCCCCCTCTCTCCGCCACTCTCTCCCCCTCTCCCTCTCTTCCCCACTCTCTCTCCCCCTCTCCGCCACTCTCTCTCCCCCTCTCCGCCACTCTCTCTCCCCCTCTTCCCCACTCTCTCTCCCCCTCTCCCTCCTCTCCGCCACTCTCTCTCCCCCTCTCCCTCTCTTCCCCACTCTCTCTCCCCCTCTCCCTCTCTCCGCCACTCTCCCTCTCTCCGTCTCTCTCCCCCCTCTCTCTCTCTCTCTCCCCCACTCTCTCTCTCCATCTCTCTCTTCCCCTCTCCCACTCTCTCCCCACTCTCTCTCCCCCACTCTCTCTCTCCATCTCTCTCTTCCCCTCTCCCTCTCTCCCCCACTCTCTCTCCCCCACTCTCTCTCCCTCTCACCCCCTCTTCCCCTCTCCCTCTCTCCCCCACTCTCTCTCCATCTCTCTCTTCGCCTCTCTCGCTCTCTCTCCCCCTCTCTCTCTCTGTCTCTCTCCCCCTCTCCCTCTCTCTGCCACTCTCTCTCTCCATCTCTCTCTCCCCCACTGTCTCTCTCCCTCTCCCTCTCTCTCCGCCACTCTCTCTCCCCATCTCTCTCTCCCCCACTCTCTCTCTCCCTCTCACCGCTCTCTCCCCCTCCCTCTCCCCGCTCTCTCCCCCTCTCCCGCTCTCTCTCTCTCCCCCACTCTCTCTCTCCCTCTCACCCTCTCACTCTCTCTCTCCCTCCCCTCTCACCCTCTCTCTCTCCCCCACTCTCTCTCTCCCTCTCACCCTCTCTCCCCCCACTCTCTCTCCCCCACTCTCACTCTCTCCGTCTCTTTCCCCCTCTCTCCCCCCACTCTCTCTCTCCCTCTCACCCTCACTCTCTCTCTCCCTCTCACCCTCACTCTCTCTCTCTCTCCCCCCTCACCCTCACTCTCTCTCTCTCTCCCCCACTCTCTCTCTCCCTCTCACCCTCACTCTCTCTCTCTCTCTCTCCCCCCACTCTCTCTCTCCCCCACTCCCTCTCACTCTCTCTCCCCCCCACTCTCTCTCTCTACCCCTCTCTCCCACTCTCACTCTCTCCGTCTCTCCCCCCCTCTCTCTCTCTCCCCCCCTCTCTCTCTCTCTCCCCCCCCTCTCTCTCTCTCCCACTCTCACTCTCTCCCCCCCTCTCTCTCTCCCACTCTCACTCTCTCTCTCTCTCCCCCACTCTCTCTCTCTCCCACTCTCACTCTCTCTCTCTCTCCCCCTCTCTCTCTCTCCCACTCTCTCTCTCTCCCACTCTCACTCTCTCCGTCTCCCCCCCCTCTCTCTCTCCCACTCTCACTCTCTCTCCCCCTCTCACTCTCTCCGTCTCTCTCCCCCTCTCCCTTCATCTCTCCCTCCCTCCCATCATCTCTCCCTCTCCCTCCGTCCCTCTCCCTCCATCTCTCTCCCTCTCCCTCGTCTCTCTCTCTCTCCCTTCATCTCTCTCTCTCTCCCTCCCCCTCTCTCCCCCTCTCTCTCAGTCTCTCCCCCTCTCTCTCTCCGTCTCTCTCTCTCCCACTCTCACTCTCTCTCTCTCCCCCTCTCTCTCCCCCTCATCCCACTCTCACTCTCTCCGTCTCTCTCCCCCTCTCTCTCAGTCTCTCCCCCTCTCTCTCTCTCCGTCTCTCTCCCTCCCTCCCTTCATCTCTCCCTCTCCCTCCGTCTCTCTCCCTCCCCCCCCCTCTCCCTCTCTCTCTCCACTCTCACTCTCTCCGTCTCCCCCCCCCCCTCTCTCTCCCACTCTCACTCTCTCTCCCCCTCTCACTCTCTCCGTCTCTCTCCCCCTCTCCCTTCATCTCTCCCTCCCTCCCATCATCTCTCCCTCTCCCTCCGTCTCTCTCTCTCTCTCCCTTCATCTCTCTCTCTCTCCCTCCCCCCTCTCTCTCCCTCCGTCTCTCTCCCCCTCTCTCTCAGTCTCTCCCCCTCTCTCTCTCCGTCTCTCTCTCTCCCCACTCTCACTCTCTCTCTCTCCCCCTCTCTCTCCCCCTCTCCCACTCTCACTCTCTCCGTCTCTCTCCCTCTCTCTCTCTCCGTCTCTCTCCCTCCCTCCCTTCATCTCTCCCTCTCCCTCCGTCTCTCTCCCTCCCCCTCTCTCTCCCTCCGTCTCTCTCTCTCTCCCTCCCTCTCAGTCTCTCTCCCTCCGTCTCTCTCCCTCCGTCTCCCTCTCCCTCCCCCTCTCCCTCCGTCTCTCTCTCTTTCCCTTCATCTCTCTCTCTCCCTTCATCTCTCCCTCTCTCTCTCCCTCTCTTTCCCTTCATCTCTCCCCCTCCCTCCGTCTCTCTCTCCCTCTCTCTCTCCCTCCCTCCGTCTCTCCCCCTTCATCTCTCCCTCTCTCTCTCCCTCCCTTCATCTCTCCCTCTCTCCCTCTCTTCATCTCTCCCTCTGTCTCTCTCCCTCTCTCCCCCTCCCTCCGTCTCTCTCTCTTTCCCTTCATCTCTCTCTCTCCCTCCATCTCTCTCCCTCTCCCTCCATCTCTCTCCCTCTCCCTCCCTCCCTTCATCTCTCCCTCTCCCTCCGTCTCTCTCCCCCTCTCTCTCCCTCCCTCCCTCCGTCTCTCTCCCCCTCTCTCTCCCTCCCTCCCTCCCTCCCTCCCTCTCCCTCCGTCTCTCCCTCTCTCTCTCTCTCCGTCTCTCTCCCTCCCTCCCTTCATCTCTCCCTCTCCCTCCGTCTCTCTCCCTCCCCCTCTCTCTCCCCTCCGTCTCTCTCTCTCTCTCCCTCCCTCTCAGTCTCTCTCCCTCCGTCTCTCTCTCTCTCTCCCTCCGTCTCCCTCCCCCTCTCCCTCCCCCCCCTCCCTCCGTCTCTCTCTCTTTCCCTTCATCTCTCTCTCTCCCTTCATCTCTCCCTCTCTCTCTCCCTCTCTTTCCCTTCATCTCTCCCCCTCCCTCCGTCTCTCTCTCCCTCTCTCTCTCCCTCCCTCCGTCTCTCCCCCTTCATCTCTCCCTCTCTCTCTCCCTCCCTTCATCTCTCCCTCTCTCCCTCTCTTCATCTCTCCCTCTGTCTCTCTCCCTCTCTCCCCCTCCCTCCGTCTCTCTCTCTTTCCCTTCATCTCTCTCTCTCCCTCCATCTCTCTCCCTCTCCCTCCATCTCTCTCCCTCTCCCTCCCTCCCTTCATCTCTCCCTCTCCCTCCGTCTCTCTCCCCCT
>NC_071268.1:2971196-3091196 GCF_023375685.1 Ictalurus furcatus | reverse complement strand
CCTCTCCCTCCCTCCCCCCCCCCCTCCCTCCCTCCGTCTCTCTCCCTCCCTCCGTCTCTCTCCCCCTCCCTCCGTCTCTCTTTCCCTTCATCTCTCTCTCTCCCTCCATCTCTCTCCCCCTCTCTCTCCCTCCCTCCCTCCCTCCGTCTCTCTCCCCCTCTCTCTCCCTCCCTCCGTCTCTCTCCCTCTCTTCATCTCTCCCTCCGTCTCTCTCCCCCTCTCTCTCCCTCCGTCTCTCCCTCCCTCCCTCCCTCCCTCCGTCTCTCTCCCTCTCTTCATCTCTCCCTCTGTCTCTCTCCCCCTCTCCCCCTCCCTCCGTCTCTCCCTCTCCCCCTCTCCCCCTCCCTCCGTCTCTCCCTCTCCCCCTCTCCCCCTCCCTCCGTCTCTCCCTCTCCCCCTCTCCCCCTCCCTCCGTCTCTCTCCCCCTCTCTCTCCCTCCCTCCCTCCCTCCCTCCGTCTCTCCCTCTCCCCCTCTCCCCCTCCCTCCGTCTCTCTCCCCCTCTCTCTCCCTCCCTCCCTCCCTCCCTCCGTCTCTCTCCCCCTCTCTCTCCCTCCCTCCCTCCCTCCCTCCCTCCGTCTCTCTCCCCCTCTCTCTCCCTCCCTCCCTCCCTCCCTCCGTCTCTCTCCCCCTCTCTCTCCCTCCCTCCCTCCCTCCGTCTCTCTCCCCCTCTCTCTCCCTCCCTCCCTCCCTCCGTCTCTCTCCCTCTCTTCATCTCTCCCTCTGTCTCTCTCCCCCTCTCCCCCTCCCTCCGTCTCTCTTTCCCTTCATCTCTCTCTCTCCCCCTCTCCCTCCCTCCGTCTCTCTCCCTCTCTTCATCTCTCCCTCTGTCTCTCTCCCCCTCCCTCCGTCTCTCTTTCCCTTCATCTCTCTCTCTCCCCCTCTCTCTCTCTCCCCCTCTCCCCCTCCCTCCGTCTCTCTCCCCCTCTCTCTCCCTCCCTCCCTCCGTCTCTCTCCCCCTCTCTCTCCCTCCCTCCCTCCCTCTGTCTCTCTCCCCCTCTCCCCCTCCCTCCGTCTCTCTTTCCCTTCATCTCTCTCTCTCCCCCTCTCCCTCCCTCCGTCTCTCTCCCTCTCTTCATCTCTCCCTCTGTCTCTCTCCCCCTCTCCCCCTCCCTCCGTCTCTCTTTCCCTTCATCTCTCTCTCTCCCCCTCTCCCTCCCTCCCTCCGTCTCTCTCCCCCTCTCTCTCCCTCCCTCCCTCCCTCCGTCTCTCTCCCCCTCTCTCTCCCTCCCTCCCTCCCTCCGTCTCTCTCCCCCTCTCTCTCCCCTCCCTCCCTCCCTCCGTCTCTCTCCCTCTCTTCATCTCTCCCTCTGTCTCTCTCCCCCTCTCCCCCTCCCTCCGTCTCTCTTTCCCTTCATCTCTCTCTCTCCCCCTCTCCCTCCCTCCGTCTCTCTCCCTCTCTTCATCTCTCCCTCTGTCTCTCTCCCCCTCCCTCCGTCTCTCTTTCCCTTCATCTCTCTCTCTCCCCTCTCTCTCTCTCCCCCTCTCCCCCTCCCTCCGTCTCTCTCCCCCTCTCTCTCCCTCCCTCCCTCCCTCCCTCCGTCTCTCTCCCCCTCTCTCTCCCTCCCTCCCTCCCTCTGTCTCTCTCCCCCTCTCCCCCTCCCTCCGTCTCTCTTTCCCTTCATCTCTCTCTCTCCCCCTCTCCCTCCCTTCATCTCTCTCTCTCCCCCTCTCCCTCCCTCCGTCTCTCTCCCTCTCTTCATCTCTCCCTCTGTCTCTCTCCCCCTCCCTCCGTCTCTCTTTCCCTTCATCTCTCTCTCTCCCCCTCTCTCTCTCTCCCCCTCTCCCCCTCCCTCCGTCTCTCTCCCCCTCTCTCTCCCTCCCTCCCTCCCTCCGTCTCTCTCCCCCTCTCTCTCCCTCCCTCCCTCCCTCTGTCTCTCTCCCCCTCTCCCCCTCCCTCCGTCTCTCTTTCCCTTCATCTCTCTCTCTCCCCCTCTCCCTCCCTCCGTCTCTCTCCCCCTCTCCCCCTCCCTCCGTCTCTCTTTCCCTTCATCTCTCTCTCTCCCCCTCTCCCTCCCTCCGTCTCTCTCCCTCTCTTCATCTCTCCCTCTGTCTCTCTCCCCCTCCCTCCGTCTCTCTTTCCCTTCATCTCTCTCTCTCCCCCTCTCTCTCTCTCCCCCTCTCCCCCTCCCTCCGTCTCTCTCCCCCCTCTCTCTCCCTCCCTCCCTCCCTCCGTCTCTCTCCCCCTCTCTCTCCCTCCCTCCCTCCCTCTGTCTCTCTCCCCCTCTCCCCCTCCCTCCGTCTCTCTTTCCCTTCATCTCTCTCTCTCCCCCTCTCCCTCCCTCCGTCTCTCTCCCCCTCTCCCCCTCCCTCCGTCTCTCTTTCCCTTCATCTCTCTCTCTCCCCCTCTCCCTCCCTCCGTCTCTCTCCCTCTCTTCATCTCTCCCTCTGTCTCTCTCCCCCTCTCCCCCTCCCTCCGTCTCTCTTTCCCTTCATCTCTCTCTCTCCCCCTCTCCCTCCCTCCCTCCCTCCCTCCGTCTCTCCCCCTCTCCCTCCCTCCCTCTCTCCCTCCCTCCCTCCCTCCGTCCGTCTCTCTCCCTCTCTTCATCTCTCCCTCTGTCTCTCTCCCCCTCTCCCCCTCCCTCCCTCCCTCCGTCCGTCTCTCTCCCTCTCTTCATCTCTCCCTCTGTCTCTCTCCCCCTCTCCCCCTCCCTCCGTCTCTCTTTCCCTTCATCTCTCTCTCTCCCCCTCTCCCTCCCTCCCTCCGTCTCTCCCCCTCTCTCTCTCTCTCCCTCCCTCCCTCCGTCTCTCTCCCTCTCCCCCTCCCTCCCTCCGTCTCTCTCCCCCTCCCTCTCTCACTGACTTAAAAGGATGTGCTGTAATAGAGCTCTCCTTCCTCAGTTACACAAACTCTCTTGCACAATGGAAGAGGAAATACAGCAGCAAGAGCCTCTCTCCACCCTCGCTGTACTAACATGAGCTTCTACGGGTCATTCTTCCGACTCCGTCGTGCATCGTTTCACCAGCAGTAACGGTAAAGATGACTGAATAATTCATGCAGTCAGGCCAAATCCCAGATCTGTCCCCGTGTTCAGTTCAGAGGAACACAGCGTTGTGTAGAACCGGTCCACAGCACTATACAGCTCAACAGCACTCCGATATCCCGCTGCATAAAGATCAGAGGCTCTAATAAGGGTCTGTGGGAAAGTATTAACCATCCTCACCAGGATGAAGCCCGGTCTTTCTGATGAAGGGCGAAAATGAGCTTCGAATGGAATCTCATTGTGGCTCCAGGAAATGAAACCGAATCCAATCTGGAGGTGGTGAGAGATTCCCAGCGTTAATGACGACTAAGCTCTTTGTCTCTTTCCGCTTTCAGACTGGCCACGGAACAGAGGAAATTGTGGTGGTGTCCGTGCCTGTGTGGTAGAGCAGAAACGGCTGTCAGCGCCGAGGCTGAACAATAACCTCCCTACTGGCTCATCAGCTGCTCTTCCTCCAGTTGGTCCCTGCTTCACGCTGCTCCCAAAGACAGAGGTTTTACAGACATGTGGAGAGCGTTCCGTGACTGATCGCCGCGTGTGCAGAACTAGAGCTTAGTGAAACGATGAGCACTTCATACGAGCAAGCGAGTGAAGACCTGGGTTTAAGAGTCGCTACCTAGAGTACAGCTCAAGCACTCGCGCACCCCGGGCCAGGTGACGACAAAATGCCGCACCTCCCAGACGGTTTGAAAGCGTCACACCGCTGGACCGCATCACGCGAAGGCAGCGTGCGTAGAAAAACAGGGCGGTAAATTTCAGACGACTGAAAGTTCAACCATGCCGTCTGTAAACGAAACATCACATCATCCAACACAGCGCTGCTGAATTCTTGGATCTGATTGGTCGGGAGGTGATTAATAAGCGCCGGCTGCAAGAAAGGACAGGGTTATTTTAAAGCGCGCCTATTATAGTTCTGAAACGTACCTAATTTTTGTTTTAAAGGTCTCATGGATATATTTACACGCATCCGAGGTCAAAAAACTGCAGCGTTACTTTTTTCCCCCCCGCAGTGTCACAAGCGACTCGTTAAATGATTCGTTCTAAACTCATCCTTTCAGAGAGCATACTCCGCTCTGATTGGTCAGATGTCGCAGTCTGTTGTGATTGGTCTACCGCTGTCAGCGAGCAGTGACGAGGACCAGAGGCGGGGTTTTTTTTTTGTTACGAACCTACGTAGGTTAGTACGGGAAGTAAAGTCGGGAATCACTAACGAGTCGTTTCAGCCGTTCAGAATCGCTTCCTTCGTTTGGGAGTCGATAACTCCGTCTGTCCTGCGCTTTGATCGTTGAAACTTTACAGACTTTTTACATTCACAATCAGCTACGTATGTAAACACACTGCATGATGGGTAATATCTGAAAAACCATAATAGGTGCATGTTAAAGCACTGTGCCAAACGGGGCCTCCTTCGGCACCCCGTAGCTTCCTGACTAACGCGGTTGGGGGGCCACCCTCACTATGTCTGCTTGCTAGGTTAGCAGGACTGCTCCGCTACCCCTGCACCTTCCACAGCACCATCTACCTGATCGGATTGTCCTGGTGTACATGTCGCGCCCGGAGTCCTGCACGTCCTCTTTCAGAGTACACGCTCAAGCTCAAGTCTTATAACAAATCCCTTACACGGCAAAGTTATTACCTGGCACAGGAGGACAGTGAAACGCGAGACGGGCCAAATCGACAGTAATCTGGTACGATATGCGCAGGTGTTAAGAACTAAGCTAACACCTAGAATATCTCGAGCTCGTTCACGTGAAATAATCTCTCAGCCAGCATTAAGCAGGTTCTATATATATTTAACAGCGGATTATTCGATTTATCTGGGATGGGGGCGGGGCAAACTTTCGGTACCTTTTTCTGGTCGTTTATTTAACATAAAATCCACAAAGTGAGTGTTACAAATATAAACTCACACTAAGACTTTACACAGCTGTTTGTCCAAAACAGAAAAGAACCCAACACACACACACACACACACACACCCCAGAATATACATTATTCATTTAGGACTGTAGTTTAATTCGGTGACTTTTGTGAATCCATAAAAAAAAAAAAAAACAATGCATAAGTACTTATACATAATATAAATATAAACTAAATAAATAAGATTCATTTATATATATATATATATATATATATATATATATATATATATATATATCTCAGTGTTTACGCATTATTTATTACAGATGCACCAAAAGCACCGGATTAAACTCCAGTCCAAAATTAGTAATAGAAACTTTCACTGCACCGCGTGGTTTCTGTCCCTCGCTGTCTTCACACGCATCCTTTTACTCGCGTTTACTTTTGATCAGAAAGTTTTAATTAGACATTACAGATCTTACTCGCGCTCCTACTGCATGTTATTATTATTATTATTATTATTATTATTATTATCATCATCCTCCTCTAATCTCCTTAAACCTGAAACGGTGGAAATGCTCGTTTTCCTCACTTGGTTTTCTGGATGATTAAAAATCATTTCATTAGTATGAACCTGGGGGAAGGATTGATTTATTTATTTGTTGATTGATTTATTTATTTAATTAATTTTAAACCGGCCGTTCATTCGATGCAAAATCCGATCTGTATTCACTGCTCAACTCCAATAACAAATCAATTACAATAAGGTGTTTTTTTAATATTCTAAAAACACGCAAGAATTGTGAAAATTGTGGATTTCAACGGATCTTTCTTTCTACCGGTTTATCTAATAATAAAAAAGTTCGGTTTTTTGTTTGTTTGTTTGTTTGTTTGTTTTTAAAGCAACAATTTAATCTGCAGACTGCAGCAAAGTACCATGCTTTTACTTTCTTTCTTTTTTTTTTAGTGATCAGTGTTTTAGTTTTGGCTGAGAGAACATTAAATAAATAAATAAATAAAAAACACTTAAAAAAAAAAAAACCCCCCCAAAAAAAAAAAAAAACAAGAGACAAAGAAGGGAAAAAACAAACAAACAAAAACAAAAACGCCAAACCACGAGAACAATACAGCGCGTGTAGAGAGCGGCGGAGTCCCGCGGGGTCCGAGAGACAGCAGCGTGAGGAGGACACATGGCGGAAAAGAAAGAACGAAAGAAAGAAGGGCTGAACGTCGAGTTTCTCAGCAGGGGGATTTTTTTATTTGAGCGAAACACAGGAAGTGGGATTTGCGAGGCGGTCTTCATGCTGCGTACGCTGCACTATCGCGTGCTGTCTAGAACAGCATAATCCAAGCAGTCGTTTGCAGCAGAGTTCTCATCATGACGTGCGATTTCTAATCCGGGACGCTACGCGGTCACGTGACCGGCCATCGGCGTGAATCCAGCCGAATCACGTCCGCACCTCTTTTCCCTCCCGTGCAGAGTATTTTCACTTTCTGTCGCTCAAAACGGCGGGAGGTTCGGGTTAAAAACATGCAGCGAGTCGGCTGAAAGTAACAAAAAACAAAAGGTTGTAGTTTTTTTTGTTTGTTTTTTTTAAGAGACTGCGCTAATTTTATAATAGAAATCAAACAAGCTGTCACTCATTACAGCGCCAGTAAGTTTAACAGATAAAGCTAACAAAAGAACATGGTCTTAAAATGCATTACTGTTTATTTTAACCACCAGTCTAGACGACGGTAATGTTTATACCGGCGCATCAGACCGAAACGAGTCTCAAGCTGTGATCGGACGGTCTGATTGGATCCACGTGTAGTCGAGTCTCCTCTCTGCGCTCGTCTACTCGACGCGATCTGCGGAAACGGCGTGAGGTTCACGTGTATGAATCTTCCACGCTTTCTGCACGTGTTCGTGTCTCACAGGGTTTTTTTTTTTTTTTTCCCCTGAATGTGTTGAGCACTCACTTTTTGTCATCGGGAGGACCATCAGGATGTACCTCGTCCTCGGGTTTCTCGGCCCGATCGATGAGGTTTAATGTGCGCGAGGCCTCTTTCTGTGGGTTTGAAAGCAGGTTAATGCGCTCCAAACGAGCGACGCGCAAACCTCTGGCGCAAGACGGCGCCGTCCTTCAGCGACACGCTGCAACGTGCAAACGTCTCGTTGAATTTTTTAACCGTACGTTACATTGTTGTTGTACACGGTGTTCAAACCTCCTCCTTCTATACGGTGTATGATCATCAGTCCTTACTGGATATCAGCGAGGCCTTTCCTAGCCGTCTAAAACCTCTGGGAATACCACGGGATATCCTGTGAACTCCGGCAAACAACAAGCCGCGGTGTACACCGCGGCCTCCGGGAGGAAAAAGGGAGGCACACCGGCGAGACTGCAACTGCGTCATACCCGGCCCTCTCTGATGCCCAGTCTCCTGTGGGGGACGGGGGAGGGGACAGAGTGAGCGAACTTTAACTCACAACGCAACCTGAATGAATGCTGCGGGTTCTGTTTCACGGAGACGTACCCGACAAACCCGAGTCTAGACTCCCGACTCCCTCGCTCGGTCCACACACACCACCCTCAACATCCCACAGCAACATCTGCTCTATCTGAGGAAAAGTCAATAACAGTGTCGCCCCACCTCAACGTCACCATCGCCGAGCTTCCCACAAACTTCATTTAACACAGTCTCCAGAATACGGGTTTACTCTGTGGATGAATCTTCATCGTGTTTTGGGGGAGCTGTGCACGGCAGACCCGAACCGGTTTATCTGCAGAGACGTTTCGCGTCCGGCGTGATTAACGCGTTTCATATCCCCGACAGCGTCCGCAGTCCCGTTTAGCAGCACGTTAGTGTCACGATTTCCCCTCTGAAGTGACGCTGACTTTGTTTACGTTCTACATGAGCACTCGTTATGATTTCTGTCCTGTCTCCGCCCCTGCATCGTCATTGGTTGTTCCCGTATGCGTCATCATTACTCCCAGCTGTTTTGTGTTCACCCTTAATTACGTTCGTCATTTAAACCCCTGGCGTCTTTGTTCGGTCCGAAGTACTGCATGAGTTTTCCGTGTACCGAGCCTTTGTTCATAGTTTCACGTCTCGATTTCTCGACCTGGTTGTTTGATCCTTGTTTACGCCCGTTTGCCGATCACATGACCTTTCGCTTGTTTTCGTCTCACGTTTTGGATTCGTCTGCCTGTCTTCAACATGGCTCTTATCTGCACTTGCATCCGTCCTAAACGCTCGTTACGTGACGGTTAGCAACCGAATTTTTCAATACACGTAAACACACGTACACGTACACGTGAGTGGGGTTTTACTGGCGTATTTTATATCGTAGAATTAAACGTGAAAATATTTGGAGCTTGTGTTCACCACGGACCTTATTTCAGGGTTTTAACCGAAACCCCATTCGGAAAACCCACTGACTTTGGGACGGAACCGGACGTGCTGGAATGCTAACTCGTTTCCGGGTCTTGGCGTACAGATTGACGTCATCCCTGCGCCGCTCCATGCCGATTGGCTGTAAGTTTAGGAAGCGCTCGATTTGATCCGCGGCGGAGTTTTCTATGAGCGGAGGACGGACGTTAAACGTCAATACCGCAGTCGATTATGTTCGTGTAATCGTGGGCAGTGAAAATCGTAGTCGCGATCGATACTCGATTAATTGTGCAGCCCTACGATATACAACAGAAAGTTTCCTGACGCCGGGTAAATCCGTACGGTTTAGAAACCTGAAGCATTAACTGTAGCTGGCTTTCGCTTCCTCACTACACTCGACCGCCACTGGAACACATAATCCACTGCTCGTGCTAGACGTGGACCGATAGAGGATTTTACCGGTACCTACCTGCCCGTAACCGACGAATCGACCGACGTCACTTGGGGGCGCTCTAGAGTCGTATAACGGCGGCGCGCCCACCTCAGCCGCTCCTGCCATCGATTTATCGGCAAAAACGATCTGGAAGCCCCGCCCACGTCACACGCGCCCTCATGGAGCTCCCTCGCTTTCCGTCAAGGAAAATGGAGAACGTTTTGAGTTCGTTAATGACGAAGACAATCCACTGACGGTATAAGAATATACTTATTAGTTACAGAAGCAAAAAAAATTTACTGTGCTTTTTTTTTTTTTGTTTAAAGATCCACCATCCAGCTGAGTCGACTGCACAGCTGGTATTAGTATTACACCCTCCCCTGCTCTCTTTAAAACAGGAAAGGGCGGAAACGGTCGCTTTCCTGTCTTTTATTAAGGCTCTGGACGATTAAATGGTTAATCGCAACGATTTAAAGGATAAACGGCGAGCAGAGAAAAAGCTCCATCACTGTATGTTTTTCTTAATCATATTACACAACTGCAATAATCTTTCCCTGAGCGATCTCAGCTTGCGCAATACCCCCTCCCCTCCCATCTGTGAGGACACACCTTATGTTGCTGTTCTCTCCGCACACGTCCGAGTGAGATACTGGCGCGTTAATATCGCACCGCTTCTCTACGCAAGTCTTGATGAGCATTGGTTAAACTCCAGGAGGCCCGACCTTCTTTACCGCCGGAGATAAATAAGCAGACGTGTGTGGGAATGGTGGAGTCGCTGATGTACCCGCCATCCTACCAGGTGAAGGGGAGCGCCTGACTGACGTCGCCTAGTAACGTACGGCGAGCTGGTGGGTTAAGTGAGGTAAAGTCAGCACGTTCTGCGTGTTCATTCCGTAAACACGCTAAACCACTCAAGTCCCTCCAGGACTTTAAGACTTTTTAGAAAATTACCGCAGATTCGCGTCATTCATCCAAAGCCCTCTTTGAGTCACGTGCGTCGACCTTGAACACGAGGACAGCTGAAACAATCTCGTTTACCGACAAACATCCACGGCCAAAGACCAAACCCCGTGCCACCTGGCCAATTCAAGTAGTTCTCCGCCGAAAATAAATAAATAAATAAATAACTCAAACAAGTCGCAGCAAAATCGAGCGTTTTTGGCCGCGACGATCGCAAAAAGATTGGTCACGAGGTCACGTGCTTAGTTTTAATAATTAGAATCTTTAATAATATAAAACGCTTTACTCGCGGTTTTTTGTAACTGCTTCTATCTTCGAGAACGGCGATTCTGCGTTTTTGCTCGTCCCTACCGCTTACCTCTACGCGTATAACCTAACCTGTGGTGGATGGAGAAAGTCTACACACCCTTGTTTTTACGATGTAAAAAAAAAAAAAAACGCGACCAAGAAAAAAACTAATAATAAATCACCTTAAATGTGATGTAGCAACCAACAAAATTCAAAAGTTCAAGAACGCCTGTGACAAATGAACGTCTTGAACTGGTTCTCGTGGCGGGATCGGGAAGCTGTCGCGAGGTTGCGATGGACTTGAACAGGAAACGTGGCGGACGCGATACACGACAAATTCATAAAGACTGGAAGTGTTGGGGACGTATACGTGTACGCATACGTGCATACGCCTAGAAATAAAGATGTCGCTACTGGGACAACGTTAATAACAACAACAACGACGACACTCGACTGGAAAAAGCTAAAGACCTAAAGATCATGGCATGGAGAGCAGACAGATCTGGAGCATGACACATCACTGACGGAAACCTTCCGGATCTTTTCCACGTCGCCGAATCGTTTCCAGATTAAAAAGAAATTAAATAAATAAATAAAAAGAGAAAAAACGGTGGTCGGGCCAGACGAGCGCTCGCAAAATGAACACCTACGGACATTTTTTTTTTTTTTTTTTTTGCGTTCCCGGACCTCTACCTTCCTGAAGACTTCAGCTCTCACTGTAATGGTGTCCCCCTGACCGTCTAAATCACCGCCTTCAGAAGATCCTGAGAAGCTGAAACGGGGGAGGACCTGCAGGAAGGTCGGTCTCGAGGAGGAGGAGTTTGGCGGCCAGCGCTTCAGAGCAATTTCAGAGCAAAGCTGCAAAAGTACATAATTTTTTGACTCCTCTAATAAACTGAAAAATAACCAATAGATTAAAAAAACTAACAAGAAACAAAAACAAAGTGGGTACACGTATGAGATATTACGTATGATCGGATATAAAAAAAAATAATAATAATTTCTGTCTCAGGTCTTCAACCCTCATATTATTTTAGGTATTATTATTTAGGTAATATTATTAAGAGGTATTATTTATTGTCGAAGAGTCTAAAAGATCATCACTGCACACGTTTACACTCGTCCGAGTTTCTTTCAGCCGGCTGTTTACATTTTCTGGCCTGGGAATGAACTCCACCCCGGCTGTAGCTGCTCTCGGTGCTGCCGCTTGCCCTAAAAGGCTAAAGGGAACAGGAGAGGACGGTCGCTGTTGTCACGGCAACGTCGATCTGCAAAACCGAGGAGGAGATTCGAAAAGAAAAAAAAAAAAAAAAACGCCTCCTTTTCAAAAAAGCGCCATTCGACTCGAAGCTCAGGAGAGAAGCTCCGTCAAACTTCCTCGGGTTCTTCAGACGGAACGAAGACCAAAAAAACACACGGTTTATCCAAAGGTTTTTAAAAACACGACTCGGCATCTCATTATGTACAGCACGCGTTTCATCTGAACTCTAAACCGAACCGAAGCCGTTCTCGCCGTCCTGCCTTCGCTTACGTTCTGCCTTTTCTTTTTTAAACACAGAGGGGAAAGCGTCCTAATTTCCCTTCAGCGATTTAGTCCAGTGCTTTATTTCAGGAGCTGTAAGACGACGACGACGTTAGCCAGTAGTGAAATTACAGTCTGTTTATTCTGTTGACCTTGCGGTATGAGATCTGCTGGTATGACACATGAATACAGGACACTCGTGTCTGTGTTTCTAATCTGACCCGATGGGGGTTTTGTTCATAACCTACTTGTGATGACCTGCTTTTTATAGCTATTTTGAAGTGTTTTAAAACCGGTGCTAAAATAGTAGCAGAAATCTAGCCAAGTTTAAGAGCAGATGCTTTTCCTGGGGAAATTCAATATACATATATAAATAAATAAATAAAGAAATGCCACAATTGATTCGACTGATGTAAACCGTTTCAAGATACAATCACGACAGCAGCTACAGTCAACGTCTCTGTCAGACCACCACCATACAAACAAACACTTACACAACTGAGGCAACTTACCTATGAAGCCCCCCCCCCCTTACTGTAATCCACTGATCCAGAACCTCCCGGAACACTCGGTACGCTGACAAAACGTCCACACGATCCAATCAAGTAAAAATATTTCGTCCAAAACACATCATTACATCATCAGTAAACACCTACGGACTGCTGCTGCGGCATTTCAAATTACTGATGTGCCTAATCTTTCAAAACCTTGCTTCGGCTTGTAAACACTCCTGGCCGCTGCACTCTGACCTCCCGATCCGCATTTGAACCAAGAACCGATTCTGAACCAGCGGGAGCTTCCATGTCCCGTCCATAGCCTTCGAGAGTCAAGGTTGAAAGGGAAGTGCCTTCCAACTTTTCCTTCGTGGAAAACCTCGAGCCGATCGCAACCGACAGCGTGTATGACCGGCGCGTCCTATAGCCAATGAAATTCTGCAAAAGACACGATACGCTGCATCAGGGGTTTGAGTTTTCATCGCTTCGATTTAAAACTCCGTGCGTAAAGCTGCCTGACCGGTGGCACGTGTTCCGTCTGTCCCGCACGTAAAAACGTGTATACGGTCAAAAGTGTAGTTTCGGGACTATGACTGACTTCAGAAGGTGAATTACAGCGAAACGGACGAGGAAAAGGATATAATTAATAGATCAGAAAAACCGTACATACAATGTGATATATATATATAAATAAATAACTGTATATTCAGACATAAATAAGCTTTAGTTTAAATTATGAATATACATTTTGTAGATCGCTGGATACGGGATATGACAGCTCTTAGTGTCATCTTTCATTAGTGGCCAAAATGATTAGAAAATGAAGAGTAGTAACCTTTTTATCCCGGGTGTGCGTACGCGGTTACCGAGGGCCTGTTGGAATCTCCGAAAGGAGATTTTGGTAAAATGCTCGGACGTACCCTTAGAAAAAAAAAAAAAGTGTGTAAAATATTCATTTTCTTTGGTATCATCATCATCATCAAATTTGAACTTGGACTACTCAATACCCGTAGCGCTTACAGCGATTCTGACGTCTGGGGGAAAGAAAAACGTCAGCGTGTCACCTTTCAAACGAGACCAAAACCATTAATGTTCTCCAAACGGTCCAAGAACGACTTCGGGTGCGCCTGGGAGAGGCGGACAGGCGTTTTCGGCTCATTTTACAGCATTCTTATGAGGTTAAAATTCTGTATTTTCTGAAATGTTAAAATTGTATAGTTGAATTTTTTTACAGGTTTTTTTTTTTTATTATTATATATGGTGAGACATGTTGCGTATCCTAGAATATCAGGACATATTCGGAATACCACCCACCCCCTACTGTGTGGTGTAACAGGAACACACTGCTGGCACTGGGGAGGAATTTGGGAGGAGCTGGTACTGTACACAGGGTGGGTCGACAAGCCTCAAACAAGCTAAGAACGAAATAAATGATTACGGACATGTTCTTTCACATGGAGTCTGAACCCTGAACAGTCCCTCAAGCTAAGATGTGGTCCTGACTCGAGCCACATGCTGGTCTGTAAACACTAAAGGGCGCTGCGTTTAGGCTACCGTTCCGATAACCGTTAACAAGACAAGACGACAAACCAGCATTTAATCATTAGAAAACCTCCGCCCACTCACTGCAGTATTACTGGGAAAATAAATAAATAAATAAAAATAATAAAATGAAGTAGCCTACACTTCGGCTGGTTGGTTCACCAACAGACGCTAGGTCAGATCAGAATTTCAGGAACAGCTTTTATACACCTAGCTTGGGGAAAAACTCATTATAACGACCATAAAACAGGGAGAAAATAGACCTCTTACATCCCGCAGCTCTCGACACGACTCACTAACTACTCACAAGGCAAGTAAATAAAAATAAATAGAAAGAAAAAGAAAACAAAAATCTTTGTCAGTTCTCCGAACCCCGTCGAGGGCGTTTAAACAGCGTCTAAAAAAAAAAAAAAAAAAAAAAAAAAAAAAAAAGAGTGGCAAGAATCACACTGCCCCATGCTCAAGGGCGGAGCAGCGAACAAACCAGATAATGCGGTTGCCAGATAGGGTATATTTCCAGATATTCTGCAGCCACCAAGATCAGTTTGACAGCAAATAAACAGAATGAAATCTAATAACGTGTCTACGATGTACAGAATTATTTCTCCTGTAAGGTATATTGCCACGTTTGGGCGAGTTTTAAAATTTTTTTTTTTACAAGTTTGCTTGATTTCCGTGATCGCAAAACCACGACATACTGGAGGAACTGTCACAATGACTGGGGGGAAAAAAGAAGAAGAAAAATATTTTCCTCCACAATGCTGAATTTTTTTGCACGTTTGCTGAAACATGGCAACCCTGCGTACCGATATTAGCTTGCACATGGGAAACACAGCTGCTGAATCGAACACAGCCGGACAAAGGCACGCGTAAACCCTGTAAAAACGGAACTGCCAGACTGTACGATGCACACGGACGACTGAACGCCGTCTGCTACGGCTTGCTCCTCGTCTTCATGTTGTTCTCAGCGTCAGAAAATCTGTGGTCACGAGCCGCAGCTGGTTAAGGGGTTATCCGTGTCCTAAACGGATCTCGAACCCTTTACTAAGAGAGAAACCACAGTTCTGGATTCTGCTTTCAAGAACAGCACTACGTTCCTGCAACTCGACAAATGTTTTCTGACATTAACATCCAAACCCCCCACCCCACACACACACACACACACACACACACACACACACACACACACGCAGAGATGAGATGGAACCGACTGATGTAGCCTAACATACTAACACTGATCTCTCAAAACACCTGACATACTGACAAGGCTGGACATTCACAATCCAACAGCTCGCCAGATTAGAACACAAACTGATACAAGGGTTTTCCCTCAATACGACACTAATACGCGCCCTTAACTCACTCGTCATGGCACAGCTTACGAGTTTTACATTTATTTAACTAGGAATTTTCCTTAAAACTGCAACGTGTTGGAACAACAGTCCGCCCAAGCCAGCTGTCTTGCTCAAGAGACGTTTAAAAACGTATTCCTTACTCCCAAGCATGAAAAATGAAGTCTCTCACGTACGCGACTTCGCAGAAGAAAATAAGTATCCGATAAGATCGATTACGGCTGGGCGATGCGACTACTTAACATCGGCACTGTGATACAACGCGTGCTTTCTGGAGATATCGTGTTCATCGAATTTATTCGTTGTTGTCGTTTTCAAACACCTACGAAATACCGGTCATTACTGACAAGAACGCGACACTACTGTCCAGCGGGCAAATGTGTTGGAAGACCTATTCGTGATACAGTACATCAGAGAAACGCCTCGGGGGACTGTAAATACGAGGGTTTCTTTTGTCATATCGCACGTCACGGATATGAATAACTGACGAGCAACCAGTGCGCCGCGTTTCACATCATCAGCTAGTGATAATAAAAATGTTTTTCTTTTTAAATAAGTGAAACAAACTTGTACAGAAACCACAGAAAGTGCTTCCAGGGTCAAAGTTCATAAGAATAAGCGTCCATTTCCACCAGCACCAGAACTATAACTTGTTAATTGCTTTATTTTATATATATATATATATATATATATATATATATATATATATATATTTAGTTAGTTTTTCCTCCAGTGGATGATTTAGATTGAGTGTGGTTGTATTTACACCTATTAAATCTGTCTGTAAAATGTTGTGAATCTGAATGAAAGTGAATTATTGATCGATGCTGAGGTGATTAATGATGTGTGTTTAGAGATGCTGGTGACGCCATCTTGGGGGGGGGGGGGGGGGTTGAGAGAAAGACTTTTAATGGAAGTTAGATGACATCATCTAAAAATACTGGTTCCTCAGTCCACAAATAAAGTTCATTCCAGTTACAACTTCCAAATGATTACATTACAGGCTGAGATTAAAAGCATGATGCTAACCGTGAACATGTTAGGAGAATGTGTCTGCTCTGTTCGGGTGAAAACTCGACTGGTGTGTGAAAACAGTCCCAGCCGCAGTGTGTGTGTGTGTGTGTGTGAAAAAGAGAGGGATATATATATATATATATTTCAGCTTTACACACTTCCACAACAACAAACAACAACAAAAAACCCCCCGAGGCTGTTTACTGAACTGACTCGCCCTGAACACGCTGCCACCACCGGATATCTGTCCTAGTTTTGAGGAGACATCTTGTCGAAAAGAAGACCGAAAATGATCTGAAACCAACACCTGAGGCTTCGGGACACTTGTCTATGTATTAGCATCTTTGTTGTCGGGAAAGAAAGCGGCAGCAGGAACAGGGACACTAATGTAGCGTTAGTTTGTAGCAAACCGCGCGAAAGCTTTGATGTCGGAGTCGCTCACACTGAGGCAGTGAGGCAGTGAGGCAGAGGAGGAGAAGTCCGGAGGTGAAAGACACACGCAGGAGTGATGTTTGATGAAAACTGATTTAAAAACGGCTCTGTTTGAGGAAGAAGAGAGGTAGGCCTCAGGAGAAGCCTGGTAGCTGGAGTTAGGGGGAGGCTGTGTGTGTGTGTGTGTGTGTGTGTGTGTGTGTGTGTGTGATACAGATATAAAGTAGCGACACGGCTCTGTGAAGTGTTAGTGTAGCAGACAGGAGCTGGGTGTGTTGTTGTGGCGGCGGTGCGGTGTGGTGTGGTGCGGTGCGGCAGCAGGAGGATCTGCTGTGCTCTTTCTCACCATGAAGTCCGAGCCGAAGTTATCCTCTCCTCTCTGTTCCCCGGATCGCATGGCGTGAACCCCCTGAATGAACTTCCTCAAGATATTCGCCTGATCCATCCTCACAAGTCCCTGAATATCGGCGCACAGGCCGAGACGTAGGTACAAAATATAAAAGTACAAAAAAAAATCTCTCTGTGTGTATATATATATATATAGAAAAATAAATTAAATAAATATCTTCACGACGATTAATTCCAACATCTTTATGGATCCATGCTCCTCTGTACTCCCGGATGAACACGCATCAGCTGTGAGTATCTCCTCTTTCACCGCAGCACGTCGGTTACTGTTCTGTTGTTTTGTGTGTGTATATATATAAAATATATATATACACAGTATGTATGTGTATATACACATCTACAACCATCGGTTCACCCCTCCCTGCCTCCACACTGCCACATTACCAACTAAACTCAGAAACAAAACTGTCTGGACCGCCCAAACGCCGCCACGACCCAGTCCCCGCCCTCCGCACACAACACTGTGCTGCAATTGGACAGCGACGTGCCAACACTAGCGTGTGATTGGCTACAGCTCCGTGTCTATCAAATAAAATGAGCCCTTCCCAATTGCCAATTGTGAGATCTGGCTGTCCATCTGGGCATGACGTCAGCAAGGTTATAATTGGTTGATCCAGTGTGCGCTTCCCACCCAGATTTCCGCTCTGTCTGACGTGTGGACGAGCTTTAATCAATTATAATTATATATATATATATATATATATATATATATATATATATATATATATATATATATATAAATAACCCTTTTTTTTTTAAACCCTCCTACATGATTTGATACGGAGAGAATTCAAGTAAACAGGGACAACCGGTAAATGATGACAGTTCAACCTAGCAGCATGTATTAAAAGTTAAAACTTTTGTTAATGATAGAAATAACATGACTTAATTCACGTGACATCATCTAAATGGGTGTGGTCAGCCTCAAACCGGAAATTACCTCCCCCCATGCGCCCCCTCCCGCCACAAATTCTTGGGGTAGGAATAATGACATGCTTTGGCTGGTTGTTGTTTTCGTAAATTGTCCTGAATAATGTGTTCCACATATTGATTATATATATATATATATATATGTATATGTATATATATATGTGTGTGTGTGTGTGTGTGTGTGTGTGTGTATGTATATGTATATATGTATATATGTAAATGTGTATATATATATATGTGTGTGTATATATGTATATATGTATTATATATGTGTGTGTGTGTGTGTGTATATATATATATATATATATATATATGTATATATATGTATGTATATATATGTATATATATATATATATATGTATATGTATGTACATATATATATTTTTGTAACAAAATAAGTCAAGAATACAGACGTTTGTGATGAAATCCTATTGGTCATTTGGGACAGTATTGTTCTTAAAATACAGTAAGTGGAGAGAGGAAGATTGAAGGATGTAATGCATGCATATATGGATGCATGAAACACCTTAGAATTAGATTTAAATGATGCACTGATGGATCTGTGCATATAATGGAGTTTTTATGAAACATCTTACGAAGCAGAGGAATAAGGCCTAAGGCAGACTGGGAAATATTACAGTGTTACTCAGGCCTACTTCTGAGAATGCAGAGATTCTGACTGTGTGTACTGTGTTCATATCATTTTACAGATGAATATTATTATTATTTTTTAAAATACTGTTATGCCGTTAATGGATGTAATCAATTATAGAACATTACTTACGTTATAGTGGTGTTTTGTTTTTTTTTTCTTATTGTGATTTTTACTTAATTTGTTCACAGTTAATTTTTTTAAACCATTGTTTATGAATTTGGAAAATATTGAACATTTTCTAAACCCTCTTATTGTTGTTATTGCATTAAGAAATAGAACGTTACTAAGAACAACATTTTACCGTGCAGTTAGTTTTACTTATGTTTTTAATCATGCGATTAGAATACAGTATTAGAATATAGAGTACTGGTGATGAATTTGCATGTGATTTTTAAACATCCTGGTACTGAAATGTGATTTATTGGTGTATTGAATACGTATGCTACACATAAATGGTTTTCAGTCATTCTTGACAAAGGCATGTTTCTTTAGAATATGATTTATGTAGTTTTTTCTTCACATGTAGATAGATAGTCAACACTGTGAGGATTTCAGAAATGAGTCTTGAGTTCGGGGTTTTGTTTTATTCATTACAAGAACGCTAAAGAAAAAGTCACCTTGTGTTAATTCAGGTGTCTCATTTGGTTGACATAAGCGCTTGATAATATTCTCATGCTGTGACAGATTATTTGATAAATGTCCGGAAAGTTGTATTTTTCAAGTCTATGTAGTCACCCTCTGATGATTGGTCTTTGGCTCTTCACATGGCAGCCATCATTTGCACCTATTCTACCATTAATGCCACACACCGTGGCTGCAGTGGATACTCTTTTCTCAATGTAATTGGGCCAGGTGATGAAGGAGAAAAGTGAGAGAGCAGAGAATGTGAAGCACCTCCATGATGGACCAGTGAGCTGTGGAGGACATCATACCAAGAAAACCATGCTAGCGCTTAACTCCATCATTTTTTCTCAGTGGACTTTCATGGATCCCCCTGAACCATTTGATGCATTTTTCTGTTTATCCTGAGAGGTTCTTTTTTTTTATTTTAAAAACCTGGTAGACCCCAAGCCAACACTTTTGAAAGGTTTTTAACCAAATAAATCCAAACTTAGTTTTAAGGTTTTAAGGAAAAATGAATCTTAAACACCTTTTCTATTTTTACTCTTCAATAACTAAACTGGCTCTCGCCATGAATATAGCCATAGAAGCTGGCTTGTCGTTAAAACAGGAAAGAAAGAAAGATAGACTCCACACCTGATGAGAAGCAGTGGTTGGGGTTCATTTGTCATTTGTCACGGCTCCACGGCCCAGCGCACCAGTGGGCGGAGATCCTAATATCCATGGGATCCAGCAACTATAGTAATGTAGCCCAGTTTGTGGAACTCTTAGTGAAGGTGTTCGGGTGCGCTGACTTCAACCCAGACCTTAAATTTTTTGGGGGGAGGGCCAGCCTGTCTGATGAACCTGTACAGCCGTTCACCTCGTACTATGAGGGGGAGCCAGCAGCCGACAGGGCGGCCTCTCCTGCAGCGCTCCCTCCAGAGCCTGACAGGGCAGTCTCTCCAGCAGAGCTCTCTCCAGCAGCCGACAGGGCGGCCTCCATCCCTGCAGAGCTCCAGCCAGAGGCCGACAGGTCGGGCTCTCCGGCAGCGCTCCCTCCAAAGACAGACAGGGCGGCCGGCATCCCTGCAGAGCGCCAGCCTGAGGTTAAAGTGTCGACCCCATCTCCAGAGCTCCAGCCTGAGACCAACGAAGTGGTCTCCTCTGCTGAGCTCCAGCGTAAGGTCAACGAGATGGCCTCCCATGCCAAGCTCGAGTTTGAGGCCAACAATGAAACCTCCCCAAGCCCTTCTCATGCTTGAAGCCGAAGAGACAGCCTCCCACGTCCTGTTCCTGCTAGAGGCTGACGGTGCATCCTCTCAAGTTCTATTCCTGCTAGAGGCCAACTGGTGAGGGGCTCGAGTCTCACTATCTGTCTTAGTTTTCAATTTGATCAAAAGAAGGTATGTGGTCTTGCATCATCTTTTTTTCTCACAGTCAGCAAGTCATCATCAGTGTAGCGAAACAAGGAAGTAAACAGTGCAAGGAGATGTGACACCAGGGTATCAGTGTCATGGGTTTGGCTCCTTGGTACAGTAGACAGACTGATTACTATTACTCATAGCAGTTCAGGAAATGATACTGAATAGAATACTATAAACCTAGCACAAGGGTTTTGTACGCTGAGAGCTCATAGGCTCATAGCAGCATTTCTGAAAGGAGACGCCCTCCATCTGCCTCACTCCTCAGGAGCCAGGCATTGGATCTCCCGTTTGTGTCATAGCCAGTTAAGACCTGATTGTACAGACCGGTGCAGGATGCTAGTTTGGAATAGTCAGCATTATAGATAGCCCTTTGTGCTGGTGATCACCACAGCAAAAGGGCTTCAATAAGCTCACCCTGCATATATTGGCCGAATGACCTTGTGGCCGAACCCAGGGTTCCAGGGTATGTATCTGTTTGTATCTCAAATTTGTGAACCAGGTGATTGACCTTGCAGTACTCTGCAGTATGGTCTACAAATGGGCTAGAAGACCTACAATGATGTACCCCTCCACCAGGAGTGTTTCATCCTCATGGGCACTACCGAGAGGTGCGCCAGTCCAGGAGGTCGATGCTGCAGCTACCTGGGTGTCACTGTGTACTTCTGAAGATCAGTATTTACCCTCCCAGTGGTGTGATGGTGGCATTCTTATCCAAGTACCCTTCCAATTGGTCCTAGGGTGAGTTTTGTTCTTTGTGAGTGACATCTTGGTATACTGTTGGTTATCCAGCCATTTAAATACCATCCCTTCTGGTTCCATGCCTCTCAGGCCCTAGGCCAGAAGGCAGGAACTCCGAGAGAAGGTTCCAGGGACAGATAGCCCTTGATTTGTGGTATTTTATAACAAAATAATAAGTCATACAGTCAACGTGTGACTTTGTGGTAAAGGTCTTGGCATGTGCATAGATACACACACACACACACACACACACACACACATACACACTTAAGATCCAGTTAAGATTTTCCTTTGAAGAACCAAAATTGGCAAAAAATTTGCCTAGTTTATCGAGTCTTCTTGCTTTGTGAAATACTGACTTGAAATACTGTTTCATTAAGATGGCTCAGTCCGGCACAATACAAGTAACAATATTTAAATTTATTCCTTATTTAATGGTAGAGCACTACTGTTGCCATGACTACATTAGCATGCTTATTTCATGCCCCGTATTTCAAAATAGGGTAATTATTTTAATGGATTAATCTCTAACCTGTGTGGTTTGTTGTAATAATATAGCCTTAAATATAGTCTGGGCTTAATGAGAGATGGTTTACAGGATTTCCTGTGTGTGTGTGTGTGTGTGTGTGTGTGTGTGTGTGTTATACAGTCCCCTCCATAAGTATCCAATACTTGCTGTTCCAAAAGCAAGGCCAATTCTATTGTTTTTCTATATATTGAAGACATTTGGGTTTGACATCAAATGATGACTGAGACGATATATCAGAATTTCAGATTTCATTTCCAGATATTTACATCTATATGTGTTAAACAACTGGCCCCTTTTGTTTGAACCCACCCATTTTTTTCAAGTGGTCAAAAATATTGGAACATGTAACTGGCAAGTGTTTCTTGCTGCCCAAGTGTGCCCTGTTAAATTAACTAAAACACTCTATGCCTGTGAATATGTTTTCAGCGTAGACATAAAGATTGAGACTGTCTGAGTCCCGAACACTAATTGGAAGCCGGTTCCGTAACTGTGGAGCTTTGCAAGAGAAAGCTATGCCCCCTGCTGTAGCCTACAGTATTCAAGGTACCAAAAAAGAGCCTGCGCCTTTTGAACCTTTTCACCTTTTGAGCATAGCAGATCATAAAAGACCAGAAATTCACTCGGGTACTGTGACACAAAACCATTCAGTGCTTTATAGGTCAATAGTAGTATTTTATATTCAATGCAAAATTTTACTGGGAGCCAATGCAGTGTGGATGAGATAGGATCTTCTGGTTATAGTAGAGACTGGCTGCTGTATTCTGGGCTAACTGGCGCTTGTTTATGCACCTACTGGAACATCTATACAGTAAGACAAGACAATAATCCAACGCAGAGGTAACAAAAGCATGAACTAGTTTTCTGCATAATGTACTGACATTTCTTATATTAGCAATATTTCTGAGATGAAAGAAGGCTAGCCTAGTAATATTATCTACATGAGCTTCAAATGAGAGATTGGAGTCAATAATCACACCAAGGTCTTTTATTACTGCACATGATGTATCTGAAAGGTTGTCCAGATTTACCATGTAATCAGAAAGCTTACTTCTAGCTGCATGTGCTCCGAGTACATGTACTTGTGTCTTGTCAGAATTAAGTAGAAGGAAGTTACTGAGCATCTAGTGTCTAATGTCCTTTACACATTCCTCAACTTGATTAAGCTGGTGTTTCTCAACTGGCTTTGCTGAAACATAAAACTGTGTGTCATCTGCATAAAAGTTTAAGCTAATACCATGTTTACAATTAATTTTACCTAGACGTAGCATATATAGAGAAAAAAGCAGTGGGCCTAAAACAGAACCTTGTGGAACACTACCAAACTTTACCTTAGTATGCATACAGAAGTCACCATGTACACACCATGTCTACAAACTGATAACGATCAGTCATATAAGACCTGAGTCAGGAGCCGTACTAAGGTTACAGCTGATTCATGTGTTCTGTCTTCACACTCGGATTCCCTATGTCCCCAGTGCTTCTGTGATACCACTCCCAGGCAGACCCCTGTCTAGAGAAAAGCCTTGGTCCTCCAGGGAGCGTGAGTTCATGCTCCTCTCACTGGGGTGAGGATACATTTCTGTCTGTGGTATTTGGGGTTGAACCTCCAGCCGATGAGGCATTTTTGAAAGTCTAATAACTGTGGATTACTGTTGCAGCTGTGGTTAATTATCCAAGCATCCATAGCAGGTACTAGAACTGCACATAATGGCCTGCCCAAATTTGCTTTGCGAGTGTAATAATGTCTGTTATGCATTGGGACAAGATGGTGGCTGGCATTCTTAGTGAATTTAGCTTCATGCCTATTATATTGTGCACTTATTGGCACTGAGAGACTGTTTGAATTCGCCTCAGGTGGAGGAAGCGGTTTTCACAAGGACAGACTGTTCGATTTATTTGGAGAAAGAAGGTTCATATCAATATACTTATCCATAAAATCATTACTGTACTCTAAAAAAAAGGCAAAACTGTACAATAACAATCTGGTTTACTATACACTAAATGCACCACTATCTTTGTTAGCTTTGGCTTACTTGTTTGTAACGCAAGCTACACACAGACACGTCACCTTTTCCTGAGGACTAATAAGACCTGTTCCCAATTACACTCACAATCACACCACACATAAAAGAGACTCTCACGCACAATGTCTTTGCAAAGTAATATGTTACATTTTGTCTCTGCCATTACCAAGCCTCGATACCTTGTTTGTTTATTCTGGTTTTGACTTTGTTCTTGTTTTCGACCTAGTCTTTTTGCCTTGCCTTGTTTGGATTGTTTGCCTGTTCGCCTGATCTCTGCCTGTCTTTGTTTATATCTTTTGGCTTGCCCTCTGGATATTGTAATCTTCATTAAAGCTTTGAACTGCAATTGCATCCATCCTGACCTCCATTATGTGACAGTCTATATATAAACACCACTTTAACACTTTTAACATTTCTGAACACCTTCTTGTGTATAAATAAAGGAGATACCGTGTTGATTATATATATATATATATATATATATATATATATATATATATATATATATATATATATATATATATATATATATATATATGGATAGATAGATAGATAGATAGATATATGATATCATATTTGTTTCTAATGCGGTATATTTGACATTTTCAAATGGTAAAAATAACCCTGAAAATATTAACCCATTTATTAAATAAAATTAACCCAGCATTTTTGCAAAAATTAAGCCATCCTTTGGGTTCCCATTTCCTGGATTAAAATGAACAACCCATCTTGATGGGTTAGTTTATCCCAAAACGTGTTCTGTCTTATATTTACCCAGCCATTGGGCTAAAAATAACCCACTTTGGGTTGTTTTTAACCCATGTTTTTTTAGATTGTGGTATATCTGTCACGATTGGAGGCGGAGACGGATGCAAGTGCAGATTAGATTTTATTTATATACAACCGAAACACAAAACAGTAGCTATAGAACTTGTGGCAAAATACTGAGGCGAAGACTAACCGTGAAACAAAAACCATTAACACAGCAACAGAGACAACGGCAAAGAAAGACAAACATAAGACAACCAGTGTAGTGCAAACTGTGGCTATAAATACCCATAAGTTCAGGTGCAGGTGGTTATGTGACATGATGGTGTGGCGCAGTGGCTGCTGGGAACTGTAGACCGAAGAGTTCCTTCTCTGATATTACATGACAATATCACATCACTTTTACATGCAGTCCCTATCACTATAGCAACCATCAAGAGGAGTGCCAGTATAGTATCATGTTTAGTCTCCAAGACAGAATACTTCATAACGAACAAGCAAAGAACCACCAGATACCAGCATCGGGAAGACTTAGAATAATCATTTAATCAGACAGTTCTGCATACAAGGGGTCTGGTCCACCAGGCATTTGCACTCTTCTGTATGGGTGCAAAATCTTTACTAGATACAGATGACACTTGAAAGCCCTGAAAAACGTGTGGCTTTCCTACTTGGAAACTATCTACCATACTAACAAAGACAGCATTGAATCCATCACGTCACCACCAGCTCATGGTAAAACCATTTTTTCTGATTCCACTGAAAAGACTTTAGGACTACAACTGCCACAAACAGTTCTGCACTCGAGTCTCCATCAGTGCACAGTGGAGAAGTTCAACAAAACAGACTTCATGTAGAAACTGTAATGAATTTTCCTGGTGGCAGTTGAGCATGTAGTATCAGCGCATTTATAGAAGGGATTTATTTATTTATTTATAATCGCACTATCCGTTGTTACCCAGATGACGACGGGTTCCCTTTTGAGTCTGGTTCCTCTCAAGGTTTCTTCCTCACATCGTCTCAGGGAGTTTTTCCTCGCCACCGTCGCCTCTGGCTGCTCATTAGGCATAAATTCATACACTGAAAATCTATATCCTGAATTGATATGTTTCTGTAAAGCAGCATTGGGACAATGTCCGTTGTTAAAAGCGCTATAGAAATAAAACTTTATGGCTCTCTGTTCCTCCTACAGATAGCTTAAGGTAAGTCCTGGAAACTTACCTTAAACTAACTCTATGCTAGGTTTGCATTTTGCCTCATGTTATTCTTATGCACATTAGGAATTATGTTTTAGGGTTGACCATGTATCCATCAGAGATTATCGTTAGCGTGATGTCTCAAGAACAAGTGGCTGAATGTTTGTAGGGTTTATATAGAATTATCAGTGTAACCAGCAGATGAACTGATTACATTGTGAAATTGATCCAATCAGGGTCAAGGTCACAGCAAGGTCAAATGTCTGAAAGGACTGGACTTGTTGGCGGCAGTGATTTTTTTTTTTTTTGGACTTGCTATTGTTTTGGACTCTGATACTTTTTTTTTTTCCTTTTAATTCGTCACGTCTATATGTACAGCAACCCATATACGGAATCTTATACAGATACCAAAAGGTTTGTATTTTGCCTCATATGTTAGTTTGGCTAAAAGCGTTTGCCAAATGAACAGGAGTGACTCATTAAAGCCTCAGGTTAAAAGGAATAAATCATTTCTCCTTTACAAGTTTTGCTCTCACAGAAGGCTGTCCTTTCTGAAAAAGCTTGCTTTTACAAATTCACACACACACACACACACACACACACAGATGGAGCCCTGCGATGGACTGGCACCCTGTCCAGGGTGTACCCCGCCTTGTGCCCGATGCTCCCTGGGATAGGCTCCAGATTTCCCCGTGACCCTGAAAAGGATAAAGCGGTATAGAAGATGGCTGGATGGACACACAGATGGTCGATTGAGAAATGGAAACCAGTGGTACTGTTATGCTGGTTTGGCATTTTGCTGGCATCGACTTGCCCACTTACAGGTAAGAGTCACTCCACATCAACACAAAGTTATTCTGACTCATCACCTATGAAGAAATATTTCTATGCTGATGGGCGTGGTCTCTTCCAGGATGAAAATATCCTTCTCCCCAAGGCTCACTAAAAGGTTTGTAAATCTAATGATACTGTATGATCTTCGTTGTCACCAGATCTCAACCTAATTGATCACCTTTAGGAGATTTTGAGGTCACGTGTTTAAACTCATGTTCCAACACCTACTGAGGAAATATAGTTTGAAAAAATGGTGTTTATCCTCCAGTACAGACGCAGAGGCTGAATGAAGCTGTTCGGGAGGTTTGCGGTGGCCCAACACGAATTGAATGTTTGTAGGGTTCATACAGAATTATCAGTGTAACCAGCAGATGAACTGATTACATTGTGGAAATTGATGCAAATAGGGTCAAGGTTACAGCAAGGTCAAATGTCTGAAAGGACCGGACTTGCTGACTGGAACGAGTTGTTTTTTCTTTGGCTTGATGCAGTACTTTTTCGGTTAGCGATACTTGTTTTTTTATTTCTCACATGTCTATATGTACAGCGTGAGCAACCACTGGATCTTATACTGATACCAAAAGACCCCCTTCATATTTTTCTGGCAACCAATACTGCTCCATGAATAATTACCTGGTTGAAAAAAAATATCATTATGAAACTACGATTTCTGTACCAGTTCTCTTCAAAAGGTGGACAAATATGAGCAGCACTACTATGACTATTTAAGTGAAAAAAGTGTATGTGTGTCCATGTCTTGGTGTGTGTGTGTGTGTGTGTGTGTGTTTGTTGTTGACAGAATTCTCTACCACAATGACGTGGGTAAACCAAGCGGTGTACCCTAGCTTGGTGAGTAAGAGTGCACAACCCACCTAACCCAAGAGCCATCAGACAGGTCGGAGTGAGAGGAAGGGGGGGGGGGCTTATTATGGTAATTATATCTTGCAGGAAACATGTCACAGAGTGATTCAAAACACATTTTAGTCATAACAATAATCTTATTGTTCAAGAACTGAATCATCTCCTCTTTTCAGGGGAAAGGAAACGGTAAATCATTAACCAAGAGAAATAGAGGTTCTCTTATACTTACGTGGGCCTGAAACGTCCACAGGGCCAATAGCAGGGTCTATACAGTAGGAATCACAAACAAGGCTTTGTCCATGTTACATTACACACCAGGAGCTACCATTAGAACTGTAAAATGTTGTATTTTTGGAGCAGGACTTTACATGGGTATTTGCTTGCTAGTACTGGTGGATCTGTCTGTACTTGTGAATGTGTGTGTGTGTGTGTGCGCACGTGTACGTCGAAGGAATTCTCTTCAGGAATAAAGGACTGAGCAGCTGAGCAGGAAAATGCATTCCAGCAAGTCCAGACACAGCCTGGTAACTGATCACATAGCACGTCTATAGTGTTGCACTCACAACTGCGACTTCATACTGCCCCATCTGTAGGAGTGCTTTAGTCCTTCTCACAATCCCTGTGTCCACTTGTAACCTCAAGCTTTAAATGTTTCATCAGAGCAGGTACAAACATGTCCTTAGTGATTTCTGCTCTCGTGGTGTGTCTTGTGTTCTTTCTCCCTCAGTTCTCTTTGGTTAAACACACTCAGGCATTGCTGGCAAGAGTTGGTGAAATGGTGAGCGTGCAACTGCCTGTGCTAAAATAACTGCCCTCCAGGTGCACACTGTCATGCACAGGAGTGCCTCGACATGCGGCAGCTGTAAGAGAAATCTGATGTTTTGGTATTTCAGAGCTCCTTTTTTATTTATTTTTTAAGTATAGTTTCCGTAGCATAAACACACACACACACACACACACACACACACACACCGAAGAACAGGGAATAATGCATAGATCTCTGCTTCTTGTAGAGATCATGTCATTTTTGATCACGTTGTTATTTGCACTCACAGGGGGTCTGATTGCTGTCTAGTCATACACGGTACAGGCTGTATGTTATACTGAGGTGGCCATTTCAACGTGCTGTGTACTGTACAAACCTTTCTTCAAGCACCGCCACTGTTCTCTTCCATACCGAGTAATACGCCTCTCTTGCTCTCTCTTTAGCCAGCGCGGTTCCCTTCTGTGCTCCTCCTTCTGTGAGCCACACCATAATGACCTCTCAGATTTAGCACTCATAGCAATTACATCCCCGTTATTACACGAGCATGTGCGCTTTGCTCTGTTTATGAGCTCCTGCAAGGGCACAATGATGTATTCCACACTGAGCCACATACCCACGTAGGTAATCATGATCAGTAACAAAGCACTCCAGGAGTCTCGTTTATCAATCGTGTGGATTTTCTTCTATTTTGCGTTCTTTATTAATTTATTGACAACAACTTGAGTGAAAAGTAGGGCAGTGGTGGCTTGACACTTAAGGCTCTGGGATACTGATCAGGGTCAGGGGTTCAAGCCCCAGCACCACCAAGCTGCCACCCTCCCCGCTCCATGGGCTCTGACCCCATCCACCTAACACGCTGGGATATGCGAAGAAAAACAAAATTCACACCGCTGTAATGTATATGTGACCAATAAAGACTCATTATCCTCATTATAAGTACAACCTTTGAAATATTTCCATGAGTTTCTTAGTACTTAGTACGCCCCCTTTTTGCTTTAATGAGAGTGCGCACAGACGCCACAAGGTTGTGTACAACCGTACGATCCATTTTAGATCAAACAGAAGAGTTCAATAGAAGAGATTAGACGAATCTGACCTCTTGTACAAAGCAGCACATTTAAATAGGGAACTAGAGATCCCGAATATTACTTTCTTTGTTTGAAATATTTCTAAATTCTACAACCTTCTGTTTATTTCCAATTTTAAATGGAAAAGAATTAAATGTGGTTACATTTCATGCTACAAAAGCCTACAATAATAAGGGATTTTCACGCCATTGCAGTTTTTTTTTATTTATTTTAACATGATTGGGGTAGCAGAATGCACACATGTAAAATCCAAAAAGATATTTGTATCTATTTTTTAGACACACGACTCTCAAAAGTAGCAAATAACTATTTTTGGTTTTACTTTACTTCGTCCACTGGTGATCTCCTTAAACCTTATGACTGGGCTTTTTACAAACGGATATTGTCTACCGTATACAGTGATGTGTGAGGTGTTTCTTTATGCAAATACGTGTGGCCATGCACAAGTAAAGCTATTTAGAAAATGTGGGACTTTATCAACTTCCATTGTGTACAGCTATGCATACACTCATGATCAAGTTCCTCATGCGTATTGGCGGTTCTTATGTACAAATTTAGAACTTGTTCTACACGTTTTGTAATCTCATTATTAGTGCAATCAGAGACTTGTTTACTTTGTATAATGAGGGGGTTGCATGAATACTAATGACCAGTAAGTAAAAAAAAAAAAAAAAAATTTGTTAAAGCAAAAACTGTTCGGCACATTTAGATGATTTTATTTGTGTAGCAAACACCAAACTGGACTTCAATTACCAACCCTACACAGGCTACACAACTCTTCAAATGTACTCATGTAAACTTTCTTTAATAGCGGGGCCAACTTTAATTTTATTTCTAAAATACCTCTAGGGTCGTTTACAAATGGCAGCAGGCTACAGTTATGACACTCCTGCTTTAAGATTAGAGCATAGTGGCTCGTTATTATCCAAAGCCCAATTCCATATAAACTGTGCTTTTGTCGATCGATATTGCCGTGGATGGGGCTGCTTTTCAGTACTCATCCGAGTTTTATCAGTTTAACATCTTCATTTAGTGTCTTTTTTTCCCCTCTGAGAAACATGAACAGCTGCAGTGAAGAAGTTCGTACCTCTGGATCCTGCTGAGTCAGAGGAAGAGAGATGTGTAAAGGCTCTCATTAATCTGTATTGTGGCCCAGTGATTCCACTAAGCTATTTTAAAAGTGTAGGTGTGGCAGAGAAAAGCGAAAGTAAAAACCAGAGAGAATAAAGAGCCTTTTTGTGCTGTCGCAAGCCTGCCTCCTGTTCCTCATTTCTGACCCGCCCCAGGAGAAGTGTCACAATAGGGGATTATATACTTTATGTACTTCGTATCTGCCTTATTTGCCTTGCACTTCCAGGGATGGGGATTTGAACCCCGCGTCCGCCCTGCTTGCGCGGAACTTGCATGTCGTCCCTGTGCTTCGGGGGTTTCGTCCGTGCACTCCAGTTTCCTCCCCCAGTCCAAACACGTGTTGTAAGCCAACTTGCATTTCTAGATTGTCTGTGGTGTGTGAATGTGTGTGTGTGATTGTGCTCTGCAATGGGTTGGCCCCCAGGATGCCTTGTGCCCTGAGTCCCTGAGATAGGCTCCAGGCTCCCCGCGACCCTGTGTAGGATAAGCAGTACAGAAAATGCATAAAGACATGGATATTTTTTTTTATCTACTTACATGTAATGCATTTAGGGGGGAAGAGGAAGCTCTTCAGAATATTATAGGACTGATATGTTATGACACTAGATCACTAGAGATGAAATGTTTACAAAAAGGGTTGTCTAGTTTGCTTGCAAAGCATTTATATTAATATATAGTGTACAAAATGTCCAACAACCGAACAAAACAACCGGTCTGAAAAATAAACCCAGCAGCACTGAGAAAGAGAGCAATGTTCGTAGATCTGGCAACTTTGGCAGTAAAAGAAATGGAGCAAACAGATGCCGTAGTTGAGTGTTGTATAATGGCGTCATCTGCTGTATAATAGAGGGAGGTGCTCTGAATAAATGCAGCATCAATTTATACCAAACTGGGAGTTGACATACTGCCTACATACTCCATATTCCCTACACACTCCATACTCCCTACATACTACCTATATATTCCTTACAAACTAGCTATATACTCCCTACATACTCCATACTCCCTACATATTACCTATATACTCCCTACTTCCTACATACTCCATACTCCCTACATACTCCATACTCCCTACATACTACCTATATACTCCCTACTTCCTACATACTCCATACTCCCTACATACTCCCTACATACTCCATACTCCCTACATATTACCTATATACTCCCTACTTCCTACATACTCCATACTCCCTACATACTCCCTACATACTCCATACTCCCTACATATTACCTATATAATCCCTACTTCCTACATACTCCATACTCCCTACATACTCCCTACATACTCCATACTCCCTACATACTCCATACTCCCTACATACTCCATACTCCCTACATATTACCTATATAATCCCTACTTCCTACATACTCCCTACATACTCCCTACATACTCCATACTCCCTACATACTCCATACTCCCTACATATTACCTATATAATCCCTACTTCCTACATACTCCATACTCCCTACATACTCCCTACATACTCCATACTCCCTACATACTCCATACTCCCTACATACTCCCTACATATTACCTATATACTCCATACTCCCTACATACTACCTATATACTCCCTACTTCCTACATACTCCATACTCCCTACATACTCCCTACATACTCCATACTCCCTACATATTACCTATATACTCCCTACTTCCTACATACTCCATACTCCCTACATACTCCCTACATACTCCATACTCCCTACATATTACCTATATAATCCCTACTTCCTACATACTCCATACTCCCTACATACTCCCTACATACTCCATACTCCCTACATACTCCATACTCCCTACATACTCCCTACATATTACCTATATACTCCATACTCCCTACATATTACCTATATACTCCCTACTTCCTACATACTCCATACTCCCTACATACTCCCTATATACTCCATACTCCCTACATATTACCTATATACTCCCTACTTCCTACATACTCCATACTCCCTACATACTCCATACTCCCTACATACTCCATACTCCCTACATACTCCCTACATATTACCTATATACTCCCTACTTCCTACATACTCCATACTCCCTACATACTCCCTACATACTCCATACTCCCTACATACTCCCTACATATTACCTATATACTCCCTACTTCCTACATACTCCATACTCCCTACATATTACCTATATACTCCCTACTTCCTACATACTCCATACTCCCTACATACTCCCTACATATTACCTATATACTCCCTACTTCCTACATACTCCATACTCCCTACATACTCCCTACATACTCCATACTCCCTACATACTCCCTACATATTACCTATATACTCCCTACTTCCTACATACTCCATACTCCCTACATACTCCCTACATATTACCTATATACTCCCTACTTCCTACATACTCCATACTCCCTACATACTCCCTACATACTCCATACTCCCTACATACTCCCTACATACTCCATACTCCCTACATACTCCCTACATACTCCCTATATATTACCTATATACTCCCTACTTCCTACATACTCCATACTCCCTACATACTCCCTACATACTCCATACTCCCTACATATTACCTATATACTCCCTACTTCCTACATACTCCATACTCCCTACATACTCCCTACATACTCCATACTCCCTACATACTCCATACTCCCTACATACTCCCTACATACTCCCTACATACTCCATACTCCCTATATATTACCTATATACTCCCTACTTCCTACATACTCCATACTCCCTACATACTCCCTACATACTCCATACTCCCTACATACTCCATACACCCTACATACTCCCTATATATTACCTATATACTCCCTACTTCCTACATACTCCATACTCCCTACATACTCCATACACCCTACATACTCCCTATATATTACCTATATACTCCCTACTCCCTACATACTCCATACTCCATACTCCCTACATACTCCATACTCCCTACATACTCCATACACCCTACATACTCCCTATATATTACCTATATACTCCCTACTTCCTACATACTCCATACTCCCTACATACTCCATACTCCCTACATACTCCATACTCCCTACATACTCCCTACATACTCCCTATATATTACCTATATACTCCCTACTTCCTACATACTCCATACTCCCTACATACTCCCTACATACTCCATACTCCCTACATACTCCATACTCCCTATATATTACCTATATACTCCCTACTTCCTACATACTCCATACTCCCTACATACTCCCTACATACTCCATACTCCCTACATACTCCCTACATACTCCATACTCCCTACATACTCCCTACATACTCCCTACATACTCCATACTCCCTACATACTCCATACTCCCTACATACTCCCTACATACTACATACTCCCTACATACTCCCTACATACTCCATACTCCCTACATATTACCTATATACTCCCTACTTCCTACATACTCCATACTCCCTACATACTCCATACTCCCTACATACTCCATACTCCCTATATATTACCTATATACTCCCTACTTCCTACATACTCCATACTCCCTACATACTCCCTACATACTCCATACTCCCTACATACTCCATACTCCCTACATACTCCATACACCCTACATACTCCCTATATATTACCTATATACTCCCTACTTCCTACATACTCCATACTCCCTACATACTCCATACTCCCTACATACTCCCTACATACTCCATACTCCCTATATATTACCTATATACTCCCTACTTCCTACATACTCCATACTCCCTACATACTCCCTACATACTCCATACTCCCTACATACTCCATACTCCCTATATATTACCTATATACTCCCTACTTCCTACATACTCCATACTCCCTACATACTCCCTACATACTCCATACTCCCTACATACTCCCTACATACTCCCTACATACTCCATACTCCCTACATACTCCCTACATACTCCATACTCCCTACATACTACCTACATACTACCTACATACTCCATACTCCCTACATACTCCCTACATACTCCCTACATACTCCATACTCCCTACATACTCCATACTCCCTACATATTACCTATATACTCCCTACTTCCTACATACTCCATACTCCCTACATACTCCCTACATACTCCATACTCCCTACATACTCCCTACATACTCCCTACATACTCCATACTCCCTATATATTACCTATATACTCCCTACTTCCTACATACTCCATACTCCCTACATACTCCCTACATACTCCATACTCCCTACATACTCCATACTCCCTATATATTACCTATATACTCCCTACTTCCTACATACTCCATACTCCCTACATACTCCCTACATACTCCATACTCCCTACATACTCCCTACATACTCCCTACATACTCCATACTCCCTACATACTCCCTACATACTCCCTACATACTCCATACTCCCTACATACTCCCTACATACTCCATACTCCCTACATACTCCCTACATACTCCATACTCCCTACATATTACCTATATACTCCCTACTTCCTACATACTCCATACTCCCTACATACTCCATACTCCCTACATACTCCATACTCCCTATATATTACCTATATACTCCCTACTTCCTACATACTCCATACTCCCTACATACTCCCTACATACTCCATACTCCCTACATACTCCATACACCCTACATACTCCCTATATATTACCTATATACTCCCTACTTCCTACATACTCCATACTCCCTACATACTCCATACTCCCTACATACTCCCTACATACTCCATACTCCCTATATATTACCTATATACTCCCTACTTCCTACATACTCCATACTCCCTACATACTCCCTACATACTCCATACTCCCTACATACTCCATACTCCCTATATATTACCTATATACTCCCTACTTCCTACATACTCCATACTCCCTACATACTCCCTACATACTCCATACTCCCTACATACTCCCTACATACTCCATACTCCCTACATACTACCTACATACTACCTACATACTCCATACTCCCTACATACTCCCTACATACTCCCTACATACTCCATACTCCCTACATACTCCATACTCCCTACATATTACCTATATACTCCCTACTTCCTACATACTCCATACTCCCTACATACTCCCTACATACTCCATACTCCCTACATACTCCCTACATACTCCCTACATACTCCATACTCCCTATATATTACCTATATACTCCCTACTTCCTACATACTCCATACTCCCTACATACTCCCTACATACTCCATACTCCCTACATACTCCATACTCCCTATATATTACCTATATACTCCCTACTTCCTACATACTCCATACTCCCTACATACTCCCTACATACTCCATACTCCCTACATACTCCCTACATACTCCCTACATACTCCATACTCCCTACATACTCCCTACATACTCCCTACATACTCCCTACATACTCCCTACATACTCCATACTCCCTACATACTCCCTACATACTCCATACTCCCTACATACTCCCTACATACTCCCTACATACTCCCTACATATTACCTATATACTCCCTACTTCCTACATACTCCATACTCCCTACATACTCCATACTCCCTACATACTCCATACTCCCTATATATTACCTATATACTCCCTACTTCCTACATACTCCATACTCCCTACATACTCCCTACATACTCCATACTCCCTACATACTCCATACTCCCTACATACTCCATACACCCTACATACTCCCTATATATTACCTATATACTCCCTACTTCCTACATACTCCATACTCCCTACATACTCCATACTCCCTACATACTCCCTACATACTCCATACTCCCTATATATTACCTATATACTCCCTACTTCCTACATACTCCATACTCCCTACATACTCCCTACATACTCCATACTCCCTACATACTCCATACTCCCTATATATTACCTATATACTCCCTACTTCCTACATACTCCATACTCCCTACATACTCCCTACATACTCCATACTCCCTACATACTCCCTACATACTCCCTACATACTCCATACTCCCTACATACTCCCTACATACTCCCTACATACTCCATACTCCCTACATACTACCTACATACTCCCTACATACTACCTACATACTCCATACTCCCTACATACTCCCTACATACTCCCTACATACTCCATACTCCCTACATACTCCATACTCCCTACATATTACCTATATACTCCCTACTTCCTACATACTCCATACTCCCTACATACTCCCTACATACTCCATACTCCCTACATACTCCCTACATACTCCCTACATACTCCATACTCCCTATATATTACCTATATACTCCCTACTTCCTACATACTCCATACTCCCTACATACTCCCTACATACTCCATACTCCCTACATACTCCATACTCCCTATATACAGTGAGGGAAAAAAGTATTTGATCCCCTGCTGATTTTGTATGTTTACCCACTGACAAAGAAATGATCAGTCTATAACTTTAATGGTAGATTTATTTGAACAGTGAGAGACAGAATAACAACAAAAAAATCCAGAAAAACGCACATCAAAAATGTTATAAATTGATTTGCATTTTAATGAGGGAAATAAGTATTTGACCCCTCTGCAAAACATGACTTAGTACTTGGTTTAAAAACCCTTGTTGGCAATCACAGAGGTCAGACGTTTCTTGTAGTTGGCCACCAGGTTTGCACACATCTCAGGAGGGATTTTGTCCCACTCCTCTTTGCAGATCTTCTCCAAATCATTAAGGTTTCGAGGCTGACGTTTGGCAACTCGAACCTTCAGCTCTCTCCACAGATTTTCTATGGGATTAAGGTCTGGAGACTGGCTAGGCCACTCCAGGACCTTAATGTGCTTCTTCTTGAGCCACTCCTTTGTTGCCTTGGCCATGTGTTTTGGGTCATTGTCATGCTGGAATATCCATCCACGACCCATTTTCAATGCCCTGTCTGAGGGAAGGAGGTTTTCACCCAAGATTTGACGGTACATGGCCCCGTCCATCTTCCCTTTGATGCGGTGAAGTTGTCCTGTCCCCTTAGCAGAAAAACACCCCCAAAGCATAATGTTTCCACCTCCATGTTTGACGGTGGGGATGGTGTTCCAGGGGTCATAGGCAGCATTCCTCCTCCTCCAAACACGGCGAGTTGAGTTGATGCCAAAGAGCTCCATTTTGGTCTCATCTGACCTCAATGCTTTCACCCAGTTGTCCTCAGAATCATTCAGATGTTCATTGGCAAACTTCAGACGGGGATGTATATGTGTTTTCTTGAGCAGCGGACCTTGCGCGCTGCAGGATTTCAGTCCTTCACGGCGTAGTGTGTTACCAATTGTTTTCTTGGTGACTATGGTCCCAGCTGCCTTGAGATCATTGACAAGATCCTCCCGTGTAGTTCTGGGCTGATTCCTCACTGTTCTCATGATCAATGCAACTCCACGAGGTGAGATCTTGCATGGAGCCCCAGGCCGAGGGAGACTGACAGTTCTTTTGTGCTTCTTCCATTTGTGAATAATCGCACCAACTGTTGTCCCCTTCTCACCAAGCTGCTTGGCAATGGTCTTGTAGCCCATTCCAGACTTGTGTAGGTCTACAGTCTTGTCCCTGACATCCTTGGAGAGCTCTTTGGTCTTGGCCATGGTGGAGAGTTTGGAATATGACTGATTGATTGCTTCTGTGGACAGGTGTCTTTTATACAGGTAACAAACTGATATTAGGAGCACTCCCTTTAAGAGTGTGCTCCTAATCTCAGCTCGTTACCTGTATAAAAGACACCTGGGAGCCAGAAATCTTTCTGATTGAGAGGGGGTCAAATACTTTTTTCCCTCATTAAAATGCAAATTAATTTATAAAATTTTTGACATGCGTTTTTCTGGATTTTTTTGTTGTTATTCTGTCTCTCACTGTTCAAATACAACTACCATTAAAATTACAGACTGATCATTTCTTTGTCAGTGGGCAAACGTACAAAATCAGCAGGGGATCAAATACTTTTTTCCCTCACTGTATTACCTATATACTCCCTACTTCCTACATACTCCATACTCCCTACATACTCCCTACATACTCCATACTCCCTACATACTCCATACTCCCTACATACTCCCTACATACTCCCTACATACTCCATACTCCCTACATACTCCCTACATACTCCATACTCCCTACATACTCCCTACATACTCCCTACATACTCCCTACATACTCCCTACATACTCCCTACATACTCCATACTCCCTACATATTACCTATATACTCCCTACTTCCTACATACTCCATACTCCCTACATACTCCATACTCCCTACATACTCCCTACATACTCCATACTCCCTATATATTACCTATATACTCCCTACTTCCTACATACTCCATACTCCCTACATACTCCCTACATACTCCATACTCCCTACATACTCCATACTCCCTACATACTCCATACACCCTACATACTCCCTATATATTACCTATATACTCCCTACTTCCTACATACTCCATACTCCCTACATACTCCATACTCCCTACATACTCCATACTCCCTATATATTACCTATATACTCCCTACTTCCTACATACTCCATACTCCCTACATACTCCCTACATACTCCATACTCCCTACATACTCCATACTCCCTATATATTACCTATATACTCCCTACTTCCTACATACTCCATACTCCCTACATACTCCCTACATACTCCATACTCCCTACATACTCCCTACATACTCCATACTCCCTACATACTCCCTACATACTCCATACTCCCTACATATTACCTTTATACTCCCTACATACTCCCTACATACACCCTACATACTCCATACTCCCTACTTATTACCTATATACTCCCTAAATACTACCTACATACTACCTACATACTCCATACTCCCTACATACTCCATACTCCCTACATACTACCTACATACTCCATACTCCATACTCCCTACATACTACCTACATACTCCATACTCCCTACATACTACCTACATACTCCATACTCCCTACATACTACCTACATACTCCATACTCCCTACATACTCCCTACATACTCCATACTCCCTACATACTCCCTACATACTACCTACATACTCCATACTCCCTACATACTCCATACTCCCTACATACTACGTACGTACTATCTACATACTCCATACTCCCTACATACTACCTACATACTCCCTACATACTACCTACATACTCCATACTCCCTACATACTACCTACATACTCCATACTCCCTACATACTCCATACTCCCTACATACTACCTATATACTCCCTACTCCCTATATACTCCCTACATACTCCATACTACCTACATACTCCCTATGTACTACCTATATACTCCTTATTCCCTACATGTGCTCATACTCCCTATGTTATCTTTACTCCCTACATACTCCCTCCATACTACCTACATAGGCCATACTCCCTACATACTCCCTACATACACCCTACATAATACCCACATATTCCATACTCCCTACATACTCCTTACTCCCCACATAATCCCTACATACTCCATATTACCTACATACTCCCTGCATACTCCATACGCCCTACATACTCCCTGCATACTCCATACTCCCTACATATTCCATACTCTGTACATACTCCATACTCTGTACATACTCCATACTCCCTGCATATTCCATACTCCCTACATACTCCATACTCCCTACATATTCCATACTCCGTACATACTCCATATTCCCTACATACTCCCTACATACTCCATACTCCCTACATATTCCATACTCCCTAAATATGCCCTCCACACTCCCTACATATTCCATACTCCGCATATATTCCATACTCCCTAAATACGCCCTCTATACTCCCTACATACTCCATACTCCCTACATACTCCATACATTAGACTTAGTTCATTTAGTTTGCTTCTGTAACAGTGTTTCCAGGGTCGCTGAATAATGCACAAAGATATTTTTTGTACTATTAATTATTTGCTCTATTGGACATGCAGCGTGCTCTGGTCTCGACCTCGATGTGCGTCACGTGACAACATTTCCGACAGCACGTGAGCAAATGAAAACGGGTCCGTCCTCCTCTTTTTGTTTTCCCTCCGGAGGGGGGCGTGTTTTAAACAAGATGCTTCCCGATAACTGACGAAGCGCAGACACTACTACAGTGTGTATTTACTAAAAAAATAAAAATAAAAATAAAATACAAATCCGTTACGTTGTAGGGGTCTTTAAAGCGCGTGAGCCAGTGACATGAATAAACACATGGAACATGTTCGAGTACAGTGTGTGTGAGTGTGTGAAACTGAGTTTATGGAGGTTGCGTTAAAGCCTATTGGTGACGTACAGTACTAAATGACTGTAGGATATTCAGACGAAGACATTGTTCTGACACGTTATGGACTAAAGGAAAGTCGGACAGGTCGAAATGTCGGCTGAAGGAGGCATTATTAAACACTCTGGAGTGCTTTCGTGCTTGAGGGAAAAGTTTGAGAGTCCATAACGCCTCGATAAACACACTTCACTCGATGAGACGTGACACCGACTCATTTCCTGGATCCAGTCAGCAGCAGGGATTGTTTCACTCCGCCGCCTGAGAAAGGACAAACTGAAAATAATCACAAATATGCTGCAACTAACCTCCACCTTCGACATTCAGAGAGATGCTGTTTCCACACTTGTAGCCAAAGAGGAGACCGTGAGAAGCCGCAGAGGTGAGTGTGTGTGTGTGTGTGTGAGGTTTTGACAGCTGAAAATGAGCGTGAATTCACTTAAATTGGGACAGGTTATTTATTTATTATTACTATTATTATTACTTATTTCCAAAGTGTCTAAGCTTTCTTGGCATTTAATGAAACAAAATTCCCAACACAAAACACTTTTAATGTTATATCTGGCAACACGTGTGTTCTTTCATCCTCATTTACATGTTTAAAACATTATTTATATCTTGCAGACTTTGTCATAACATTAGTACATCATAACAACAACAACAACAAATCTCACCCAAGTCTACCATCAGCATATTTTAATCCTGTATGAACACAGCAGAGAGAGTAAAACTAACTACATGTTAAGAAGTACAATAACAATAACAACAGGTTCAGGACCCTAACAGGAATCTTCAGTAGTTTCCAAGCTCATATCTAATATTTTTTTAAATCGTTTAAATATTCAGAACAACCAGATAAAGTAAATCACAATCGAAAAACGCAGCTGAAAGGTTAATAACATTTTTGCATTCATGTCCAGTAGCAGCATTAACATTAATGTGTAAAATGATGTGTATACAAATCCCTGCGTACTCACTAGTAGGCCTGAGTAACAATCAGTACGTTTACATGGACAACGGTAATCCGATATGAACCCGATTGAGACGATACTCTGATTAAGAAACTAGCACGTGAACAGAGATTATTGACGACCTTAATCCGATTAAAGTCATACTCGAAGTGAACACAAATGGAACTAAGACGTGTGGAGTGTTCCTGTTTTAGTCGCGTTACAGACATGTACACACTTTAATCGCACTATTAACGTCGTGAGAGAGTTTTCACCGCATTTTGCGACAGGACACGATCACACACGGCAACGCTCAACCGTTTTACAGCAAAAGCGAGCACGGCTGCGTACGAAACCGCGTACTTACCTACTATATAGTCGGAGAAATACATGTATTTTGGCTACTATATAGACGGTAAGTATGTGGTTTGGGACGCAGCCCACGCTCCAAGCAGTCGTCTATTTGCACGTACAGCACGACAAATAATTAACTGCACTTGAAGCTTTCGTAAAACTAAAAACCCAATACTGTATACGGTACCATAACTAAGACGAACTCTATGTTGATGCGTGAAATTCTGGAGGGGACGGCGTGGGGCGTGGGGCGTGGCGTAATCACCTGTGCCATTAATCGATCTATGTTCTGTAACTTAAAACGGGAACGTGAAAGGAATGTTCTAAAAGAAACTCATGTGAACAGCTTAATCAGAATATTGCCTTACTCAGAATGAGGTCAATAATCAGATTATTAAATACGTGGAATATATTAGTCATGACCGTTGTATAATCTTATAGGCAAATCTCATATCATGTTTAATTCCTCAAGATTTTCTGGGGTCACCTTCCTGTTTGATGATGACAACACCCCTGTATATGACGTCACGTGAATTAAGTGAGCTTTTTCCTGCTTATCAAGCGGTTCCACACCAAATGTTAGTAACAAAAGTTTTGACTTGCGTTTATCAGGCAAGAAAATAAACGAGTCGAAGGGTCCCACTTTACCTGAATTCACGCTGTTTAATGATTCGTTAAGTATATATGAAAGCTTATATGTTGTTGTTGTTATTGTCGTTGTTTTTTTCACGTTGCATGTTTTGTGCTGTAAAGAGGACGTGCTGGTTGTTGACACTCAAATCCTGAACGTTGAGAGGGATGAAGGTGTCGTGTATTGCTGGAGAGTGAGTCATTTTTTTTTTTATTTCACGTGTTTCTACAAAACAAAAAAAAAAAGCAGAACATACAGTCATGGGAAAAACACAGTACACCCTCCTTCAATTCGAGGTTTTTATTCATCAGGGCTTGAATAACAATTAGCTGGTCTTCACTTAACCCTAACCCTATAAGCAAACAAATAACCGCAGGTGACAACAACAAAACACGACGGATTTCTGTAGTAGTGTGTAGTCTTTTTCTTTCTTCAAAAAGTAAACCAACATTCAGAAACCACGTAGGGGAGAAATAAGTACACCCTATAATTCAGTAACATTTCTTCAGAACCACCTTTAGCAACAATATCTCTATGGGTGGGCTTTGACTTGGCCATTCCAACACCTTCGTTTTTTCTTCTTCTTTAGCCATTCTGATGTCAGTTTGCAGGTGTGCTTGGGATCATTGTCCGGTTGCATGACCCAATTTGAGCCCAGCTTAAACTGCTGGACTGGGCTTTGACTTGGCCATTCCAACACCTTCGTTTTTTCTTCTTCTTTAGCCATTCTGATGTCAGTTTGCAGGTGTGCTTGGGATCATTGTCCGGTTGCATGACCCAATTTGAGCCCAGCTTAAACTGCTGGACAGATGGCCTCACATTTGTCTCAAGAATATTCGGGTATAAAGTGGAGTTCACTGTTGACTGCAAGTTTCCCATAGCTGCAAAACAAGCTCAAATCACCAGCATGCTTCACAGTTGGTATGAGGTGTTTGTAGTGATGCACTGTGTTTGGTTTTTGCCAAACTTGTCACTGTGCATGGTGAGCAGACATCTCCATCTTGGTCTCATCAGTCCACAGGATATTGTTACAGCACTTATATGGATTGTTCAGATGCAAGTCATGCTCCATATTCTTTTTGGAGAGAAAGGATTTTTTCCTAGCCACCATTCCTGAAATACTTGTGCAGTCTTTTTTTGATTGTTCTGACATGAACATAAACATTTAATGTGCCTACAGAGGCCTGTAGGTCACATCATGTAGCTCTTGGGTTTTTCTTTATATCTCTGGGCATTAAACCGTCTGACCTTGGACTGAATTTGCTGGGACACTCACTCCTGGGAAGATTGGCAACTGTCTTGAAGGCTCTCCAACTGTAAACAGTCCTTCTCACTGTAGAATGAGTTTCTCATAGTTTGGAAATGGCCTTATAACCCTTCCCAGATTGATTAGCAGCAACAATTGCTTCTCTGAGTTCATGGCTGTCTTTTCTTCTTGGCATGATGTACACACACATCTGAGTGCCCCAGAACACCAAACTGGCAAAGGTTCTGCTTTAACCAGGTTGCCACACTTTTTATTGATTGACTAATCTTGTCCATTTCATTAGTAACATCTGACTACTAATTAATGATTGTGGAAGTAGGAAGGGTCACCTTACTTTTCCCACCTGGTTTCTGAATGTAGGTGTACGTTTTTGTGAAAAACATGACTACATATTGAAATCTATTGTGTTTTTTTTTTGTTTTGTTGTTGATGTTACCTGAGGTTATTTGTTTTGAGAAGTTGGTACGGACCACACAATTAATATTTAGGCTCTGATAAATAAAAACATAGAATTGATTAAAGGGTGCACTTTCTTTTTCCCATAACTGTAAGTGAAACAAGCTCAGACACCAAGGATGTGTGATGATGCCACTAATAGTGTTTCAACTTCACAGGGAGCCACAGGGAACACCAGAATCGGCAAATACGACCCTCAAACCAAACAGAATAAGGTACGTTTCATGTTTTGGCCTACAGCACATGCACATAAATCCGACTAAGGCATTTTATTAGACTTGAGGTAAACTTCCTGGAGGTATTTCTCTGTGCACACACATAAAGGTGGTTGTTAAAAGAAAACCTGGATAAATGAGTGTAGAAACAGAAGTGCGGATTTTTCCAGGCAGGTGTACTGCATGATTCAATTAAGTGGTCAGTGAACCTAACATTGATGTGAAGTTTGCAAGACGGAAAGCTCTATGTGACTTTGAAAGTCTGTCAACAGTTACATGGAGAGGGATCTTATAATAGGGTTGCAGTGCACAAACTTCCTATTAGAACAACAAATATACATCTGAATGTAAGATGGTGCAATAACCATAGGCGTTGGTCTACAGAGATGTAGAACTAATCATATGATCAAATGAGTCATCCTGCACCATGTTCTCCACACATATGAGTTGCTTGTGTGGTACACACCAAGAGGCTTGACTCCTACAATGAGGAGATGCGATGGCTCTGTTATTCTGTGGGAGGCATTTTGCTGGTATGATTTGTCTCCTTTCAGTGAAGGGCCACGTAAAATCAGTATTCAGTCACCTCTGAAAGTACTGGAACCGCAAGGCTCATTCTTTTTTTTTTTTACACTGAAGACATTTGGGTTTGAGATCAAAAGATGAATATGAGAATTTCAGATTTCATTACATCTAGACTTGTTATACAACTTAGAACATGACATCTTTTCTTTGAACCCATTTGTGTCGAATGATCAAAAATATTGGAACACGTTCCCGGTTTTTCTTGTTGTCTAGGTGTGTCCTGTTGCAGTGATTGTTTAAACATTTAATATCTCTGAATATCTACTCTTGGTTTGTTCCATGGGTTTTGCATGTGAACGCTGCATTTGTAGTTAAAAAGGATAAACCAACATGAAGACCAGAGAGCTGTCTATGAGAGAAAAGCAAGCCATTTTGAAGCTGAGAAAAGAGGAAAAATGAATCCGAGCCATTGCGACATTAGACGTAGCCCATACAACAATTTGTAATTCCTGAGCCAGAAAGAAACCACTGGTGTACTAAACAACAGAGAGTGAACGGGTCAGTCAAGGAAAACAACAACAGCTGATGAGAAACATTGTGAGCCGTTAAGAAAAGCCCAAAAACATCGGTCAGTGACCTCACCAGCAACCTTCACGGGGCAGGGGTGAAGGTATCACCATCCACCATTCAAAGAAGACTTCGAGAGAAGAAATATAGAGGCCAAACCACAAGATGCAAACCTCTCGTCAGCAGTAAGAACTGGAAGGCCAGATTGGAATCCACAAAGAGATACAGAGATGAGCAACAAAAGTTCTGGAACCAAGATGAACCTCTACCAAAGTGACGGAAAGGCCAAAGTGTGGAGAAAGAAAGGATCTGCTCCTGATCCAGAACGTACAAGCTCATCTGTGAAACATGGTGGAGGTAGTGTCACGGCTGCTTCTGGAACATTCTCACTAGTCTTTATAGATGATGAACTCATGATGGAGCAGCAGAATGATTTCAGAAGCTTACAAGAGCATTTTGTCGACAGTTTACAGAGAAATGCGTCCGAATTAATCAGGAGGAACTTCATCATGCAGTAAGACAACGATCCAAAACACACTTCCACCTCAACACAGGACTTCATCAGGGGGGAAAAGTGGAAGGTTCTAGACTGGACAAGTCAATCACCAGACCTTCACAAACCCAACTGAGCAGCATTTCACCTCCTGAAGAGGAGACTGAAGAGAGAAACCCCCCAAAACAAAAAGCCTGGAAAAGCAACACAAAAGAAGAATGCGACAGTTTGGCTGGTGATGTCAGTGGGTCACTGACTTGATGCAGTTATTGCAAGGAAGGGATATGCAACCAAATATTACGTGCTATTTACTTTAACTGTATGAAGGGAACTCGTACAGACTTGTAGAATCTACGCTGAAGCTGTTGAAACATATTGAAGCTGTTTGTGCTAGAAGGAGACGTTACTAAGACACTTTATGCTAGTGTTTCGTTTTACCCGTCTGTAGTTCCTCTACATACAAAATACTATAAATGACAAAACGAAATGTATTTTTTTATTAAATTCTCACACTTTTGCAAAACAACTCATTCTTATTAAAGCTTCTCATCATAATATTCTTGAGTCCACATCGATGGCCAAGTTTGAATAATGTAATATATAATGTAAATATATGTTGCCAAATAAACGCTAAATGTTCTGTTACTTATTGCTATTTTTTCTCCCTTTTCACAGCTACTGTACACTTTTGACAAGCAAGTGTGTATTAGCAGCTGCTCTCTGAATAGAGAAGAAACACTGCTGGGTAGGTTTCTCACTCTCAGGCTAATTTGACCTGCGTACTGGATGAAAGTGGATGTCTGTTCTGAAGCTCATTATATGTTACAGCAGAATGTCTAGTTGATTTATGTAGCTTCAGTATTTATAAATGGTAAATACAATATGGAATCAAATTATAGGCAGACATATTTAAACCAAGTGGCTTACAGGTGGTGGACAAATAACAGAAATACCACATTAGAAAGGACCTTGACTCTGAAATGACTAAATCCCAATGATAAATGCAGCTGTACAGATGATTTTAATTAGGTTGACTGCCAGCTTAGAGTATCAGCTTTAAAAAGGTCTGACTTAGCACTTTGATGTGTCCAATTTCAAAACCACAGCTAACAACGTTCCAAAGAGGCCATGTTTTATATGGTTGAAATGCAGGTGCATCAGTCACAAATGAATAGAAATGTAATTCTTCAAGGAGAACAGTCTTGAAAGTGCTGTAATGGCAGTGCACACCAAAATATAGACAAATGGCATTAGCACAGCATAACAGTGGTCTCCAAAAATGAATAAGCATCATTATGACCCAGTCTCTAAAAAATCTATGTGTTGAGCCTCACATCTACGAAATTCATGGCATGGTGGCCATTCAGAAACATCCTGTATCAAAGGCCCGTTCATTGGTAAAGAGTGGAACGGTGTAAAGAGCACATTATCTCACTCACTTTTAGGCTGTGGTGAATCCAGAGCCCACCCCAAGAAATACTAGGTGTGAAGTGGGAATACACCCACACAGGTCACCACACACTCACACACACACACACACACACACACACACACACACACTTGCACCCAGAGACAGTTTATCTTAGTGGCACCTACTGCCATGTTTTTGGGAGGTAGGAGGAAACCAGAGGAAACCGACGTGGACATGGAGAGAACATTCTAGATTTGTGCTCAGGCAGCTAATAATAATAATAATAATAATGATAATAATTTATTATTATTATTATTATTATTATTTTAATTATAATTATCATGACTAGTGGTTAGCACGTTCGCCTGACACATCCAGGGTTGGGGGTTCGATTCCCGCCATGGCCTTGTGAGCACGGAGTTTGCATGTTCTTCCCGTGCCGTTGGCGGTTTCCTCCAAGTACTCCGGTTTCCTCCCCCAGACGTGCATGATAGGCTCATTGGCATGTCCAAAGTGTCCATAGTGTGAATGGGTGTGTGATTGAGCCTTGCGATAGATTGGCACCCTGTCCAGGGTGTACCCCACCTTGTGACCTATGCTCAATGGGATAAGCTCCAGGTTCCCTGTGACCCAGTCGGATAAGCGGTATAGAAGATGGATGGATGGATGGAATGCGTTTTATTTATAGAGCGCTTTTCAAGATACTCAAAGACGCTTTACATAAACCATAATGCCTTTGGAGGCCAGGGACAGACACCAGTGATGTTTCAGCTGTTTTGGCCATGATGTCTTTGTTCTCTGTGCTAATTATGCAGTGATGCAGAGCTGATGAAATGGATCAAGACTCTCTCTAAGCATGCTATGTTGACAGCCACCTCTGCCGGGCATTTTCCAGCTGACTGTGAACCGACAGCTGATATGCGACTTCAGTTGCACCAGTATCTAGGAGTGAGCCAGATTTGGCCTTTATAAACCACAGAGGCCACTGGCAGGCTCCAGAGAGTCCGTGCTTCAATGTTGGAACTATGGGAAAAGCATTCAGATGCGCTGCACTTGACCTCACAGTGCATGCTTACAAGCAGCTTGGATTGGCTGTATAGATGCCATCGTCTCTCATGGCACAGCACTGGTGGCTCACCAGATGAAGCGCTGTGTTCAGCCACTCAATGACAAAAACAGACTAGCACCCTTGAGTGGCACCGACATAAGTTCTGTTAGCTTTGTATGAACCTTAAGCGGACAAATATCAAACTCTCTGACTTCTGACAGTCATCTGAATTAACCATGGATGATTACTAAGCTGCAGGAGTATAAACATCAATTCTGCCATCAACACAGCCTTTGAAGCTTTGAGCCTGGCCAAATTTAGACCCCATTGAGACCCCAAGGTTGTCTGTCCCAAGAAAGTTATTTTCCCTGGACAAAAAAAGCACAATCAGAAAGACGGATCACGTGGTCAGAACAGGGGATTCTACTCTACATGCTTCCACAAGGACAGTGGTCTTTGTTTGAGTCTTTAACGCATGTCTGTTAGACTGGTTCACATCAGTATGTCTGTGTGATGCACCCATTGTGCTCTCATTGCTCCGGAATGCTGTTCCCTTCGGGCTTGCCTTTTCAGTGATGGGCATTCCGAGTCAGTGTTGACCGTCCGCATATTCTCTACAGGGGAGGTCCATAGTACTCGAGTAGACCATACGATTTATTGTGATGAGCTCCAACTATCTGGAAGCAGGTGTTTTCCGCCTCAGATATAAAAAAAGGGGCACATCATCCAGTCAGAATTTAGGACGGCCTGCCTCACCCTCAAGTACGTTCTACCTGTTTTTGTGACATTATCACAGCTTGAGCCGTTCTGACAGCATGGTAACTGTGAGGTATATAAATTACCAGGACAGCAGGAGATTCTTTCTTATATAAATCCTCTACAAATGGGCTCACAACAGTTAGTCTCACAGAAGGCGACCCACTGGGTCAACGCAATTGGAAGTGCATTGGCGATGCAGCAGATCTGGGGAAACCTGCTCTGTCTCACCCTTTTGCTAAGGTGCAACGGCTCACTACTGTCCTGGCAGTCTATTGTATCAGACAAACATCTCCAACATTTCCCAAACATCATTCCGCAGGCAGACCATTTTATATTTACATTACGTCTTTCCCCAGGCAGACTCATTGTCACAGATGAGAGTAAAGCTGAGGTTTCTTCTTGGAAAAGATGGTCCAATGTCCTACCACAAACCATTCAACACTTCTATGACAGCATTCCAAGAAGGATTAAAGCTGTTGTGGAGACCAAGAGTGACCATACTCCTTTATAGCTCCCTTCTATTAATCGCACATGTACATTGTTTTGTCCATCACCTGTGCAACTGAGGTAGAATTCAAAGCATGTTAGCAGTTGAGGCTCTCTGGTAGATCTGGCTTTGAATTCACAGCCTTCTGTTCACATGCAAAGAGCCTTCACTGCTGAGCTACCGCTGATATGTTACGGCTTATTTGCATATACCTCAGTATCTTACCTCTATAGTGATTGGTAATGTAATACCTAGTAATAATAACAACTATCTGTGTTTGCACCAGCGGTCAGTCTGACACGGTCATTACAGGGAGGAGAGGATCATTTTAAACCAGGTATCTCCAACTACCACACACACACACACACACACACACGCACACACAGAATATACACAGCACATGTACACAAAAAATGATCACAGCCTAGCAGTTTCAAATGAAGTTGTAATTAATGAAACTAGTTGCAGCTGTATCCCTGCATTGAAAGGAAATTACACGCCTTAATACACGTAGACGTAACTCAGGGGCTTCATTTTGCTGACCAATCATAGTTTGCGATTATTTTCACATGGCAGAGCTAATGAGTAAACCATTCACGTACTAATTGTTATGAGCTCCTGAGTATGTTACTGATTAACAGGAGGTCATAAGGAGATGCCGCTTAATCCATGTGCAGTTGAATAAGTCTGAGTGTAGATCTATGCACGAAGAGCTATCTAGGCAGAACACATTCTTTAGTCATCACTACAATATGCTGTCATGCACTCAAAAAAGAAAAGGGAACGCGTGACAAAACAAAACATCGTGTTTTCCAACGGACTTTAAACTTTCCCAACTTGATAGCCATCGTGAAAGTTTGGAATCTATTAGCAATTCCCTAATATTAGCATCAATCGCCTCCGGCCTGGAGAGGTGATGAATAGAAATACCGACTACAGATTACATTTACATGCTGTGTACGGTTAAAGCAATCCAATATAGACACCAATTCTGTATAAAATGAGCAGTTTCTGTCGTCCTGAATGTTGACACAAGGATGAGGCCGAGGTTAGGAGATCATTAAGTTTGGACGTTTCAGAAGTGCAGAGTGCGTATGATTAAGAGGAGGTGTATATCTGTAAGAGGGGAACTTAAATCCGACACACACAGCTGGGGATGCAGACTATGGTTTATTCCATGAGCCAATATATCCAATTATCCTTGGTGATGAAGAGTAGTCCAGATAGTAGTGATGGTGGTTTCTGTGGTGTATTAAGCAGAATGCCACTGCAGTGTGAACATACCTTGGCCACCAAGAAATGCCAGTTGTGCTTCAGAGCTTAAGAGTCGGAGCCAGTGCAAATGTTTAAACTCTTCAGTTCAGTTAGTGAGTACGTTATCTCCTTCGGTTCATGCTACACAACATACAAGTGGCTCAGGCTGGTCTGGTTATAGGGCTAGGGCTCAAATGTTCATTAAGTGTCCAAAATCAGCACAGAATCCACACAAAAAACAAAAATGAGACAATAAAAAAAATTCTAAGAAAAGGAGAAGAGGAAAGTCAAATGCGCACAGCATACTCGTAACTGGACATAACATAGTTGCTCTGGCAGTAATTCCCAATGACCCATTGGTATATACTGTTTCTACACTACAAAGCCATCTCTATATATACACAAATCTCTTTTTTCTTCCATTTTTCCTAGTTTCAAAATACCTGACCCTCCTTATAGAAATAAATCCAATGAACAACACTAAGGTTATAAAAGCTGTGGATTGCAAGGTCAAAGTTCAGGTAGGCTGCCGTCTTTTTGATAATTATCATATAGCGGTTAGAATGCGATGAAACTTTGTATTCAGGTGACAAATTAAAGAATAATAAATAAACCGTATAAAATGTAAGGTGTAATGTCACCATGAGCTGTCAGTACAGCTTTATTGTGCCGTGGCATAGATTTGACAAGCCTTTAGATCTGGAGGGATGAACACCATTCTTCCAGGTGGTGGAGCGTTCTGTCTAATATGCTTAAGTATTAAGTATTAGTTTGGCATATTTATACTTTATTCATGCTTTACTTGAGAATAATTTCTCAGTGCTTTTGTCCACGCACGCTAACACACCACTCCAAAGTCTCTCATATACAGTATGTTCAATTGGGTTGAGATCTGGTGACTTACATCATTTTCACACTCATCAGACTATTCAGTGAGCCCTCATGCCCTTTGGATGGGGAAATGTTTATTTGGAAGAGACCGCTCCCTGCAAGATAGACATGTTTCATCATAGGATAAAAATGATCAGGCAAAATAACTGTATTGCTTTGCAGTGACCTTTCCCTCTAAGGGGAAAAGTGAACCCAAACCATGCCAACAAAATGCCTTCCACAACACAACAGAGCCCCCCCCCCCTTTAATTTGTCACCTTTCTGTACATGTGTGTAATGTGGAGAAGTAGACTTTATATATAGTGGTAGCTGGTTTATTTTTCAGACATAAAATTCCAATGTATTAAGGTTTGAAATACCAAATGCATATTGTAATTCTTTTGACTGTTATTCCAGTTTAGGATAAAGATACGTTTTCATTTTCTTTAGTTCCTGTATCCTGACTCGTCACGGAACACTGTGCTGGAAAGCCATTTGTTGGTGGCGGCAGAAGATGGCTGTATGTATTGGTGTGGTGTATTTGTAACATATTCCTATGTGTTTCAGCTTGTGATCAGTTTTATTAAGATTTGATTGTTTAACAGTTTATTGTGGCTTTGGAGCTTTTATTGTATTTCACATGTTCATCAGGCCTAGATGATGCTTCCAGCTTACTCGCATGGTAGAGCTAATGTTTAAGGATGTTAAGTTTACTGTAGTGAAGCCATTGTTTAATCAAATGTATTGATTCTTACTTTTTGTCTAGATATTGACCGGTACCACATACTGCTGGGGAGGCAGGAAGGCTGTAAAGTTGTGAGTCTTTGTACTGCATGCAGTTTGTATTATGAAATGCAGTATACACTATGTGACCAAAAGTATACGGACACCTGACCATCACACCCGTATGGGATTGTTCCAAAACTATGGGCATTAAAACATGGAGTTGGTTCTCCCCTTTGATGTAATAACAGCTTCCAGTCTTCTGGGAAGGCTTTCCATTCGATTTTGGAGCGTGGCTGTGGGGATTTGTGTTCATTCAGCTACAAGAGCGTTAGTGACGTCAGATGAGTGAGGAGGTCTGGGGTGCAGTCGGTGTTCCAGTTCATCCCAAAGGTGTTCAGTGGGATTGAGGTCAGGGCTCTGTGCAGGACCCTCTAGTTCTTCCACTCCAACCTTGGCAACGCATGTCTTTATGGCGTTCGCTTTGCGCACAGGGGCGTCGTCATGCTGGAACAGATTTGGGCCTCTTAGTTCCAGAGAAGGGAAATTGTAACGCTACAGCATACAAAGACATTCTATATGCTTCCAACGTTGTGGCAACGCATATGGGTGTAATGGTCAAGTGTCCACAAACATTTGGCCATATAGTTTATATTATAAAATTGCAGTGTAGTAGGGGAGAGCGGACACGGTCGCAACACAACACATTTATAACGCATTTGTTTTCAGTAAATGCACACACGCAACTTTGACGTTTTTTTACTTGCATATACACCGATCAGCAATAACATTAAAACCACCTGCATAATATTGTGTAGGTCTTCCCTTGTGCCACCAAAACAGCCCTGACCCATCGAGACATGGACTCCACAAGACATCTGTAGGTGTGCTGTGATATTTAGCACCAAGACGTTAGCAGCAGATCCTTCAAGTCCTGTAAGTTGTGAGGTGGGGCCTCCGTGGATCGGACTTGTTTGTCCAGGACATCCCACAGACGCTGGATCGGATTGAGATCTGGGGAATTTGGAGGCCGAGTCAACACCTTGAACTCTTTGTCATGTTCCTCAAACCGTTCCTGATCAATTTTTGCAGTGTGTCAGGGCGCATTATCCTGCTGAAAGAGGCCACTGCCGTTAGGGAATACCATTCCCATGAAGGGGTGTACTTGATCTGCAACAATGTTTATGTAGTTGGTACAGTACATGTCAAAGTAACATCCACATGAATGCCAGGTCCAAAGGTTTCCCAAAGCATCACACTGCCTCCACCAGCTCGCCTTCTTCCGAGGTAATTGACGCACACGCACCCGGCAGTCCACATGATGTAAAAGAAAACAGGATTTATCAGACGAGACGACCTTCTTCTGTCGCTCCATGTTCCAGTTCTGATGCTCACACATCCATTGTAGGCGCTTCCGGCGGTGGACAAGGGTCAGCATGGGCACTCTGACCGGTCTACAGCTACGTGGGCTGTACGGGCTCATACACAGCACGCAGTGATGCTCTGTGTTCACTCCTTTCTATCATAACCAGCATGAAATTTTTCAGCGGTTTGTGCTACAGTAGCTCTTCTGTGGGATCGGACCAAATCTTCGGCTAGCCTTGGACGCCCATGACCCTGTCGCCGTTTCAAAGGTTGTCCTTCCTTGGAGCACTTTTGGTAGGTACTAACCACTGCATTCTAGGAGCAATATCAACTTCAAGAGCTGACTGTTCACTTGCTGCCTGATATATTCCACCCCTTGACAGGTTCCACTGTAACGAGATAATCAATGTTATTCGCTGCACCTGGTTTTAACGTTATGGCTGATCGGTGTAAAAATACATCACTTATATCTGTCCGTAAAAAAAAATCAGCAGTAGTAAAAGAGACAGAAAAGCTGTACCCACTAGTTTCCACTCATGCAAGAATGAACTGTAATAGACGCAGAGCTCATAAAGACGTTATCATTTTAAAAAATGTTATAGTTCCGGTAAAACCATTGTATCCATGCTATAGTAATTGCGGGTACTACTTCGTATTATTCAGTTCTTTAGTGCTTTTAATAATGGACATTGCCATATAGCAGTTTTACATAAATTCAGATATAGATTTAGATGTAGGTCTCTAATGAGCAAGCCAGAGGTGACTGGGGCAAGGAAAAACTCCCTGAGAGAACATGAGGAAGAAAGCTTGAGAGGGATTTATGGGAACCCATCCTGATCTGGTTGACACCGGCTACTGCGACTGGAAATAATTTCCTTTCTACAATTGTATACTATAGAGTCAAGCAGTACTAAGCAGAACATTTCAGACAGAAGTTCTTCATCAGCTGTGCATGCAGTGCTTCTGAACAGAGTTTTCTCCGTGCTGTGAAGTCAAAGGGTACTCGGATTTCATTTTCAGCATTCAGATATTTATTGTCACCTCCCACAGTATAATACGTAGGCAGGTGAAAACATCCAGGCTTTTATTTGACTTAGTCATTTCATATTATGATTATTGAGTAGCTGAGAATGTGTATGAGTTTTGATGTAACAGGTGATGCAGAACACCGAGCGTCTGGGGAAAGACAGAGTGACGGACGAGTTCTGCTGGGTTCAGTGGGACTCGGACACCCAGAGACTCTTCTTCCTAACAAGCAGGGTCAGAAATTCCCCTTATTTCTTCTCTTCTAGCCATAGTGTCAGGAGTGACGCTGCTGTGGCAGTCCTTCATACAGAAATGAGAAATAGGCATATAAATTTACAAACAGTGCTAAGGAAATGCTAGATTTTCGAAGCCTAGTAGACAGTGGGCCTCGTTTATCAAGCTGGATGTGAAGAGATTCATTTCGTCGTAGGAGCAGTTACACAAAGAATATGGTAACTCATGAAAATTCTCTAATTTCAGACAAAGTTTGTGTCCTACTCGTGCTCCTGAGTGTGTTTAACATTACACATAAGAAGACGAACTAATATAAACCTCAGTCGAACAAATCATGATGTAAATTGTGACGAGTTATTGCGCTTTTATATACAGCGATTTTTAAAAAATTTTTTTGCCAGACACTCATTTCATTCATTTCAGCTGTTTGAGCATTGCCTTTTATGAAGTTTTGTGGGTGTCACCAAATTCAAATCAGCTGTGCATGCTCCTGATAATTTACAGTTATAAATAAGTACCACATTATAATAAAAGCAGAGTGAGTTTTGAAGAGCGAACCCAAACCGTTCTCTTCCATATCAATGTTTTTACCTGGGGCAGTCGTGGCTTGGCAGGTAAGGCTCTGGGTTACTGATCAGAAGGTTGGGGGTTCGAGCCCCAGCACTGCCAAGCTGCCACTGTTGGGCCCTTGAGCAAGCCCCTTAACCCTCTCTGCTCCAGGGGGCGCTGTATCATGTCTGACCCTGCGCTCTGACCCCAACCTCCTGACATGCTGGTGTATGCGAAGAAAAGAATTTCACTGTGCTGTAATGTACACGTGATCGATAAAGACTCATTATCATTAGCATTACCTGCATGAGTGATATTGCATTTATCAACAACATTCTTTCATGTCTTCTCAATGATTATGTTCTCAGTCAGTTATTTTTTGAATGTTCTCTGAGTTTCTGCTACACTCACTTTATGACTGTTTTTTTTCTGTTCTATTTTAGGAGAAATATGTGCTTAAGTGTGTACAGTTTTTTCCTGATCACCATTTTGAGACCCTGGTAAATATATTATTGTACATCATTGTCAGTTCTTTAGTGTTGCATCATGTTTAATGACCGATAAAAATCTGTTTTATTTATTTATTTGTTTGTTTGTTTTTATGTTCGGCAGTTTGAACTCCCCTTGGAGTTACCCAGTAATCCTTTCACCTCTGTGAGGTAAGCAGCCCATTAGTTAGTTTTATTTTTAGTGCTATAGCTTAATAATAAATATCGTTCGACACAAAAAGTGCAATAACGGGCCATTTGCGTGTTTTGCTTTGTTTAGGTTTATTAATTTCGGACATGATCACTTCCAAGAGCGGGAAAACGAGGGAATGAAACTGACGGTCTTTACAGAGAGAACTGGCAAGTCATTTGAAGATCGCTGGGTTAGCTTACGATTTTAGAAAGGACACTGAATGCTGTATAGTGACACATTATTAAACAAAGTCAATGATTATTCTTGCTTTATCTTCACTCGCATGCCTTGGGATAGAAGTTAAGTTACATTTTTACATCATGAGCTACATCACTCATGGAGGCAATCAAAGTCCAAGTAATTCACGAATATGGCAACTGCATTGGATGTTTGATCAGATATTTTAATGGATGTTTAACTGGCTTATACTAATCAGAATACAACAATGAAATATGTTAATCCGACATACATATTTGTGTATTAATCATGAATTCATTTGCAACTGTACATTTTTAACAGAAATTTGTCTGTTTCTTTTATTTAAAATAATCCAGAGCATATGGCACTCTTCAAAAACTTATATAAACCTCCTTGTCTTTTTTTTTCCCCCCCTATAGGGATCATGTGTGTGTGCTACAGCCATCCTCTGCATGGTGTCGAGGATTATACATACACTATTGCGTTTGTGCACAGAGGTACACGGACTGCAGCGTTATTTCTGAATAAACTCACATTTGTTAGAGTGATAACATTTATTTTTGTCTGTGTGATTTTTTTTTTTAAATGCAGGTTTCAGAAAGACTTTCACTATAGCACTTGAAGAAAGCGTACAGCCAGGCAGCATGCCAGCCCTCCAGCCACTCTTCATCTATTTGGGTCAGTGGAGAAAACTGATGTTCGTTCAGAGAGAAACGTTAAAAATTCAGTCTCACACCTGCATTCGTAATTTCACAATGCTTTATTAATCAATCAATCAATCAATCAATCAATCAATCAGTCAATCAGTCGTCAACAGAATCAAGCTCTTTATTGTTCCTCTCATTTTTTTCTGTTGATTTATGATGTGCAGTTAAATTTTTCTCAGCATGCGTTGTGATCTCTGAAACTCTCCCACAGGTCATTATGTTGTAGTTTATCTAGCTGGCCACTTCCTCCATCTGATCAACTGCAGGCAGCAGGACCTGCTCTGCCACAGTCTCTTTCTGTCAGGTGAGTAGCTCAATCCTGGGACGAGTCTTTATTATTACAGGAGAAGTTCTCCGAAGGTACAAGTCTACAGGAGCTATGTGAGATTATTTTAGAAAACCTGCACTTGTATAAGACCCTGAGATTACGTGCAACCTCCTGTGCCGCGTAAGGCTTACTGACTTGCACTAGCATAGAGTCTACTATAACCGGAGCACTCCCAGCAGGTTCCTCAGTGGTCCTCTCACGGAGTCGGGCAAACCTTTTGGACACCTCGTCATATTTTGTTTCATTACAGGCTGCATTAGTAAACATTTAAAAGGCGATGGTTTTAATGGATAGTGTGTTTTAGTGTGTATTTGTCAGTATGGGGTAGTTCATTCCCTACATTGTGCCCCTTGGCCTGCAGGTGCCGATGCCCATGTGGATGCACTGGGAGTCAACGACGTTTTAGTGAGCATTTCCGGTCACAAGCTGGTGGATTGGGGGATGGGCAGGATATATACCATCAACCTCAGCCATGATTTCCTGCTTCAGCTACTTAGCCCTATTCGGCCAGAGGCGCAACGTCTTGCCGCGCTGCACTGTGTGCTGGTCCACCTTGGACCCGACCAGGACCTAGAGAAGAAGGTGGGACAGAGGGAAAGGAGATGAGGGAGAGATTGAATGGCAGACACGAATGCTTTTCCGTTTGTGAATTTATTATGAGAGCTAAAGTGAGTCAGTTTGGTTTTGTGTGGAGTATTTATCGTGGTTAAAGATCCACAGTAAATGAGAGCTTTGCGTGACACAAACTCACGAAGTGTAAACGCTGTAGAAAATTGCTGTAAGTTTTACATTTACGTGGGTTGCCAGTAAAATACTGTAACATTTACAGTAAACAGGTGTAAAACAGTCAAATACAAAGCCTTAGCCACTGCGCAACCACAACGACCCCACGACAACTGTCTTGCACTGATACTTCAACCACCGAATGACCTCCACTAAAAGACTGCAGTGAATCAATACAAGCTCGTTCAGCTAGTTGTGGTTAAGGTTGTGTGTTCAAACCCCAGCACCACCGAACTGTCTTGATTGTAACTCTTGAGCAAGATCCTTCGGCTCACTCGTATCCTGTGTCGAGCAAACGTACTGGCTTACGTGTTATTTTATTCTATGTACGATAGTACAGTCCTTTATTGTAAATATGTTTCAGCAAACATTGTTTCGTAGCCGTTTACTGTAAAGTTTCCTGTACTTTACTGGCAACCCAGGTGTACAGAAAAGTGTACACAAGGTCCACTGTGCACCTTTTGTACACTTTCCTGGCCACAAGCTTCAGGATCTTGAAGGGTGCAATCTGATTGGCTGTCCACACTTTGGGGTATGTTTTTTTTTTTGCTTTTGGGTATATTTGCTTGTATTTACTCATTTGTAAGTCGCTTTGGATAAAAGCGTCTGCTAAATATGTAAATGTATGTACACCTGCGTGTTTGTAGCAGTTAGTGGTGAGTAAGCAAGATTGTCAAGAGTCTATAAGAAGGTCTGTGGATGGAAGGTCTGTCAGATACCCCCTTTCTGTAAATGTAGGCACTTCTTCATTCTTGGCCACGTTCATGAAACATTTCAGAATCTGTAGCATAAAAGAGGTGTCAGACTTCCAACACTAAGGGTTGGTTGGCGTAAACATTCGTCTATGTTTGTGTGCGGTGAATATGTGTACGAGATCATAATGAGAGTTTTAATGCGCATTGCTTTCCCTGTCCAGATCATCTACTGGATCAGCGAGAACCTGATGAGCTTTAATGCTTTCGATCAGATTCAGGAGTTTATTCTGGGTGAGTAGGAATGCATGCTCTGCGCATAGACCAAGGCAATGTGACCATGTGAGATCCTAACCAACCTCCTTTCAAATTAGGTTCTCTATACAGGATGTGCTGTCAGCAGTGTCTCAGTCTCAATAAAGTGCTTCCATACTCATCTGTGTTTGAGAAGAAGGTAATTTAAAAAGCATAGTCCTTTTGACAAACCACTTCCAACACAGAACATTCATATATCATATACTGCAAATACAACAGATTCATCATACAAACCTCTGGCGCTAAGATCATACGCCTTTCTACAATAAGCTCTGGCTGTGTACGCCTATACTACAGGAAGCCTCATCATTAGTAAATACCACAGTACTATAGCAAATATCTTCCAGTGTATATCGGTAATACATGTGGGTCAGTGAACAAGTTATTGTTGTTCGTAAAACAAGAGGCACGTGGGGAAGTGAAATTCTTTTTTGGAAGGCATTTTAAAAATGAAAGCAGAACTGAAAAAGTTGATTGGTACTTTGTACATGCTGTATACTGAGTAGAGTAGTAGACCGTGTAACTTATACAAAACGTCTATAAAATTGCTGACACTACAGACGATAAAGAGTGAACTGTTTTCTGCTGTAGGAACTTCCTGTAGCGCTGACTGCTATCCCTGGTGTAAAGTGCACACCTGAGCTGCTCGCTCAGCCAGTAATTAAAGGGAAGGTAATGAGCGATTCTCTTTATTTTCTCAGGGTTTTACAAGACTGTGGTATGTAACTGACGGGAAGTTTTGTTTAGATGACGCCTGCAGAAATTATACATTAATCAGAGAAGAAGTACCGAGAAGTACCGAGAGGCGTTTACATGTTTCCTTTGAAATTATGACTATCAAATAAATCATATTTTTTATACTAATATTTTTATAAGGAGCTGACTACGTAAGTGAGTAAAGTGGTTATTAAATATTATGTATGACAGTGAAATTAAAGGAGTCATGTCATGATGTTTAATGTTTTGCTTCTGTTTGGGAGTGTAATGTATCTGTTTGTGCATGTATAAGATCTGCAAAGTTGCAAAGTTCATAGTCTCCCCGAAAAGGATTTATTTGGTCTAACAGAGAACACTGCCCCAGACCCGCCCCGTTCGAAGTCCGGATGTTACTTCCACAAACGTATACATCACTACATGAACTATTAGCATAATCCCGCCCAAAGGCAGGCGCGAAGAAAGAAGGCGAGGTTTCGGTGAATTGCGGCGCCATGTCCTGGAGACGCTGTGTGTTTCGGTGCGAAAGCAAAACCCGTTTGTTTGGCCTTTCGAAAACTGACAAAATTAGGAATCAGTGATTACAGTTGATTTATAACGCTACACACACAGGCTACTCCTGAAAAATGGGGCGGTTCCCACTTTGCACAGACGATCTTGCGTCTCTGAATCAGGACCTGTACGTATGTTTGATTATTTTATGAAGTATCTGCTATTCAAGTCGTAGGTTCAGTTGTAGACCTCTGCTAATGTGCTAGCTAAACTTTGCTAAGTTGCCTCAGTTTTAAGTGTTTGTTTGTATGTTGGTGGTCTGACAGAGACATTGATTGTAGCTGCTGTTGTGATTGTATCTTTAAATGGTTTATATCAGTCGAATCACAAGAATCCTACCTTTCCAAAGATATATCACGTGAGTATCTGCAGAATAGAGTTCAGCAGCTGTGTACAGCATAGTTAGTCCCGCCAGCGGGGTCGGAATTTACATCGTATCTGAAAGGTAAGACCGTAACAAAATAAAAACGTACCAGTGTGAAACGTTCTGCTCAAGTCGTGTTTGCAATGTTGGTTCTGCTCCATCATCCACATTTTCTGAATCTGAATCTGACTCGAACTGATACGTAAAAACCGACGACCTGTTGCTTAGGAGCTTAGAATGGCTTTAGAAGCCTTGGAGGTTGGAGCTGACCCAAGGAGCGTTATATTTCCAACACACGCTTGAGGCTTTTGGCCAATCACAACGCAATGGGTCAGCTGGCCAATCAGAGCACTCTGGGCTTTTCGGAAGGAGGGGCTTTGGAGAAATCGGAGCGTTTCAGGTGGCCTGGGAATAGCGTTACTGCAATAATGTACAGTATGTGACTAACAGTGCGTTTTTTTGAACATTCAAGCATGTTAAACTATTTCATTACACTCAATAAACAACATAATTAACGTTTAAAAATCATGACATGACCCATTTAAGTTGATTCTGCTACAACTCAGTTTGATTAAGCTTTACTATCATATATAGATGCACAATTATTTCTGGACATTCCATATTGCACAAATCTGTGACACTTCTTGTTACCTTCCTGTTGAATCTAAAAGTAATAATCTTGTTTTGCTTTTGTGTGTGAAAGGCCAGGAGTCTGCAGGGCTATTGGAATGAGCTTCAGCGGATTATTGAAAGGACTAAATATTTTGAGACCGTGCCTAACCCTCGATACCGGTTCTCCCAGATCAAGAGTGACTGCGCCAAACTAAAAGCAGCGCTGGTGAGGGGAGAACATACATAATATCATCCTGCCTTTGCTTCCTTTTCCCCCAGGTGCTGGCGTCGTACATGCAAACGACTGGGCTTTATTCTCAAAATATCTGTAGAGGTCAAGCGTTGTTATATGTGTAGGATTCTCATGTTAATTTGGACCTGTAGGATATTGGTCTTTGATTGAACACTACTTTATTTCTAGAGTAGTAGCCATGTTTTCTGTTAAGAATAATAATCATAATGACCCTTACAGAACTCGGAGAAAAAGAAATCCTCTAATAACCTGCAACAACTTGAGGAAAACGCCAAAAAGTAAGTGGAGTGTGTGTGTGTGTGAGAGAGGGAGAGAAAGTGGGAAGCCTTGCCTCTTAGTTACACAGTTTACTCAATACAGAGTCAGCCCTGTAATCGACTACACATGCCCTAAACTACCGGAGAACATGTCTCTCTGTATATGAATAACAAAAACATTGTTTGTTTGTTTTTTAACGGAATTGACTGCCGTTATTAAACCTCTCCCGATCCACACTAAATACTGTTTGTCCTTCTAAAGTTTCTATTCTTCACTTGTTCCCTAGAGTTCTGTCTATGGTAGATACATGCCATTTGGGTAAGTAAAACTGTACAGATTTTCTTCTTGACTTGTAGGAATAATCACACACACACACACACACACACACAGTATTTTTTAAAGAAAATGTTTTTAACTTTGTCCTAATGTTTCAGGGCCAAATAGTTTGGGTCCTATGGGAGCAGTTTTCATTTTTCTCTGTAATGAGTAAAGTATGTAATGAAAGAAACCCAGAGGAAACGTGCACGGGGAGTAGAGGAACGGTGGAGTTAGGAAACTCCTCAAATTCCCCCTTTTTTCTGTTGCATTTGTTCACTCCCATGTTACATAATTTCTGTCTGCTCACGGTTAAATATTACACCTGTTCTGATCGTGAGTAAAATCAACATATGAAGAGAACACAGCTAATGAAAATGCAAAAATAGATGAGGGCTGAACCCTCGTGGGTGACCTCGGACTCTCTCTCTGTGGTCCACAGATAAGAGAGTGGTCCCTCTCTTTCAGGAGGTGGACCAGCCCCAGAGGGCGCTAGTAGGCCTGGTAAGTTACAGCATGCTTCAGTACAGGTTTAATTCCAACTGTTGACACCTGATCGCTGAGAATCACCGACTTTCAGTCTTCCTGGTTAGCTGTGTTAGGTTTGCAGCGGAGGAAGGTAGATCTCAAGAAAGAGGGCTGGTCACAACTGCTCTCTCAGCGTATTATCTAGTCAGAAGGCATTGCGGGGAAAAAAAGCCACAAATAAGAATTTTTTTTCTTCTTCACATAATTGATTAAGGAGCCAGTATTTTCCTTTTATAACCACATATCATACTGATAGTTCTTCTTTATTATGCTGTTTTGTCATGCGATCGTAATGGTTCGTAACGGTTATATCTATATAAACTGCTATATTTCCATTATACTCATGATACTGGGGTGGAGACATTTAAATTTCGCGTGTATTAATAATTATGATTGGCTTTCTCTTGGTCAGATGGTGGATAAGCTCCGGGAGCACCTGAACACATACCTGCCACAGCTGGGGAAGAAAAAGATTGAAATGCTGGTGGTGAACTACATGGCCAAGCTGGTGTGTGTGTGTGTTCTCATATCTCCCAGGAAAATCCTTGACGTGAGAGATTTTGTTCAGTGCATAATACAAGTGCTAAAACTAAAATGCTTTAATAAAATGGTGAACTGCCGGCAGGTTAAAATCGACATGGAACAAACGGTGAGCACGCAACATTGGCAGACGAGATGAAGATACTATGGATATAAAATAGGGTGACTTCTTTACTTGATGGTGTCTTTGGGGGACACAAAGGCAGCGAACCCTAACCTAAAAACCTGTGGTCCTCCTCCAAATCCACACGTTGGTGACAAAGGCGAAAAGAAAATGTCTCGATGATGAAATAAAATAGAAAGTCCTTATTTGAAAAGATTTAATTTGTTGACATAACTGACTCGTAGGACTCGTGTCCGCTTTTATACTACCGCAGGTGACTTTTTAATCCTGACTAGTTAGAAGGTGTTGATGAATATTCTATAACAGCAGGACTTTCGAGTAATTCCAGCCGTAATTCAAATCACAGGTTCATATTAATGTGCTCATTCTAATATGTCATCCTTTCTATAGTAAAAACTTTACAGGGACTTCTACGGCAGACGATCAGCAGAAATGTTGGGGGGGGCGGGGGATGATATGCTTAATTATTGATAAGGTGCAGTTTTTTTTTTTGTGAGGAGACAGTTATTTAGCATTTTTGAAAGGAGTCTCCAGTCTCAGCGCTTTGTAACACTCAAAGCTAAATTTACATTTTAAATTTAAGTTTTCTGATCCAAGTCCAAGAGAAAAAAAGAGGCTGGTGTTTATAATTGTTGCAGGTGTGCCAACATCTGGTTTATGTAGATTTACAGATTTTGATACTGTAATTCATCAGTCGGATCAAACATGAATAAAACTTGCCTTAGCGGAAAAGTCATTTCACTGAAGAGGAACGATGCAGGATGTGCTTCCGGTTGTAGTTACTTCTGCTTCGTGCCAGCTTGATATAAATTAGGTTAAGATGTCAGACTACTGATCGGAAGGTCGTGAGTTCAAATCCCAGCACTGCCAAATCCCTTAACCCTCATATGCTCAATTGTATAAATGAGATAAACGTAAGTAATGTAAGTCGCTCTGGATAAGTGCGTCTGCCAAATGTAATGTAAGTGTAATGTAATGTAAATGTAATGTAATGTAAGTGCCTCTCGGTTATTTGTTGTCTGTCCGATATTCTTAAGAAATTCTTAAGAACGAGTGGTTGAATGTGTGTAGGATTTAGACACAGTTATAACTGATTAGATGTTGGAATTGATCCAAAGGTCACAGCAAGGTCAAATGTCTGACGTAATTTACTTCAATTGCTTCCTTTCTGTTCGAAGTATATTTTAAGTGTGTTTGAGGCATACAAATGAGTAACAAGCCCGGACTCGACTCGTTAGTAGCAGCAGCATCTCTACCCATGCTGTTGGCTTGGATAGACAACAACAAACTTCCCCTACATTCTCTCCAAAATCTCAGCCACCAGAACCAAAATAATGTCGGTTAGTTTTCTTTTCTTCTCTCTCTCTCTCGCTCTCTCTCTCTCTTTTTTTTTTTTTTTTTAATATATTGCATATTTTGTGTTCTTATTTGATCAGATTGGTTGTTTGGTTTGTTTGTTTACTTGCCGTTCACGTCTGTAATACAAGTGTAAACGACTTGTCTTTACACTGTACTGACGCTCAGATCACACGTGATCTACAAATAAGTCAGCTGATCAGCATTAATTATCTTTAGTCGCCGTTGACTAATATATTTGTTGTGTAGTTAGCACTGAGTCATCCCGTCCACTGACATGCACCAGGGTTTTTGAGGTAAAATTATTTAGTTTGTTTCCCCCTGCCTGCTGGGATTTATTAATTTTTTTCAAACACTGGCACCTCCGCTATAATGTAGATGAACAGGAACTAACGTGTTTTCTGGACATTCCTCTACATTAACCATAACTATAATCGGATATGAGGTTTTGCGTCTCAGAACTCGCTAGCTTCGGCAAATTCCCGTGGTATGAGAAGAATAAATTAGTTATAACTTACGTATAATAACACAATATTGTGAACTGCTCCTATAAATATACATTTAATATTAAGAGGGTCAATTATTTCCCGTTTTAAAAAAGGCGTTATTAGAGACAGGAAGTCTTTTCCGTGTGGTGTTTTTTCTCCCTGTTTATACTGTAGTTTCTAGATGATAAATATAATAGTTTAAGGGAACTACTTAGACACATAATCACACATAAAACAGGAAACTGTCACCATGACATTTTTCCAAGTAACAGCCAGATATCTGTGCTGAAACAGAGAGCGAATAGGATGTGTTTTTGCTGAGGAGGCTTCCTGTTATTAACGAGCAGAAAGAGCACGAGATTGTGAGAAGTCCAGCATGTTCCGTGTGTACTGTACATGCGCATGACTGGTACATGCTGAAATGTGATGAAATGTGTGGAGACTTTTCAGACGGGTGAAAACAGGAATAGAGAATCGTTTTATTGTTTTCGTGGGAATTCATTTCACCGTACGAGACGAATCGTCTATATTTGATAGGTTTCTAGCGAAATTTATAGAATATGTCAGAACTACACCGGAGAACTAGAAGGTTAAAATTTCATGGATAAACGGTGATGTTGGCTTGACAGAGCCCGGTAAATCTAATAATTAAACTATTGTACAGTTCTTTTGCCGTCACTGACTTGAAAAATTGTAAAACATTTAACAGTTTAAAGTGTGTAAAGATTAAAAGGCTAAACACTACTTTAAAATGTTGCTACCATATTCAAGTTGGTTGCTGAACTAACCCAGGTGGTTGCTAGGGTGTTACTAGGTGGTTACTAGCATATTCAACTTGGTTGCTAGAGTGTTGCAAGGAGATTGTTGTGCTAACCCAGTTGGTTGCTAGGGGGTTGCTCTCATATTCCAGTTGGTTGCTAGGTTGTTGCTAGGTCATTGCTATGCTAACCAAGTTGGTTGCTATGGTGTTTCTAGGAGGTTTCAATATGATCCCAGGCAGTTATTAGGTTGTAGTTAGTTGATTGCTAAGGAAACTTAGCTGGTTGCTAGGGTGTTAATTGTTTGCTATCATAATCCAGCCGGTTATATATATATATATATATATATATATATATATATATATATATATATATATATATATATATATATATATATATATATATATATATAAATATATAATCCCTCTAGCTCCTTCTGTCCTTCCAGTACCTACCCACCAACCAACCAACCAATTAATTCAGGATTTAAAATGATAAATGTACCCCATAGGATCTACATTTGTGCTGAGTTTTTGGCTCTACATCACAGTTTGCGAACTTTTTAAATAAAGATTATGAAGAAGATTATGAAGTCCACAACAGGGGCTTTGTCTGTTACATGTCCACACTGGAGGCATGGATGATGCAGACCCTCCATGTACAGTATAATACAGCGGGGTCTGAGAGCACTACTGAAAATGCTTATTCAAAAATTCTAAAACTTTCTGTTTATTTCCAATTTTAAAAATGACAGCTGTGGTCTCAGGCTTTTGGGCCCTAATTTATGTTGCTATGTCATGAAAAAACCTTTTGTGTGTGTGTGTGTGTGTTATTGTGTGTAGCTGGAGCTGCTCAGACACATATTGGAGACTCTGTGGATGAAGCTGAACTTGGGTCGCTCTGTACTTTGCCTGTGAGTGGTGATGTACAGTATAAAGAGCATTAAGTGATGCTGTGTATGTTCTATTAGGGGTGTCAAAGCTGCAGAATGCCACAATGTAGTAAATGAACTGCAGGTTAGTCAGGAGCCTAAAAAGAGTGTAATTGGCCCAGCTGTCTGGGTGGGAAGGATGTAATGTTGTATAAGCAGCAGCAGATTGAAAAGATCTGCGGTAACAGAGCTGCACATGTCTCAGAGGAAGCAGGCGTTATCCCGGTTAGCGGCTGTCGTCTGATAGCAGCTAGCACGCGGATGAGAATTGGAAACGGGGACAAAGACTAACTTAAATATCAAAATCAAAGAGCAACTTTTAAGAAAGTTTTTCAGCTCCTCATTCATAAAGGGATCAGCTACCTGTTTAAACGCATCACTAAATGTGTTTAACATTCACCTATCTAACTATTCACTTTGTAATGGTGGCAGTCAAGCAGACCTGTTGTTTTATTTTCATTATTTACACACACTGTTACAGAAAATAAGACAGACGGTCCAGGACCCCATGTTTTCTTTTGGCTCTAGTTTCCAGTAACACTAGTGCGGTTAGTCTGAGGTGAACGATTACCGTCGTGTGTTGTGTGTTCTAGTAAACAGCGGGGCAGCTCGGACGAGCGGACAATGTTCCATACGATGTGTCGGATTCTGGAAGCAGCTGAAGGACTCTGTCTTCCCCTCCCACCTGGTGAGAGGAACCTCCTCTTTCAGTCCTCACACTCCCAATTTTAGACAAAGGTGATACCTGTTAATATGTATACACCGTAGATACATGCTTGTATGTGATATGGTGTGAAAATATTTAGGTTATTCTACACTTGTGAGTGTGCTGGGTGTACGCTGTCTACCGCACAACACTTTCTTGCTGTATGTGGACCATGGCTTTCTACACCTCACTGAGCCTTTTGTGTCACGCCTTATGACAGGTGATGGTTACTACTACACATGCACACACAAAACATATATGAATGATTATGGAAGTTTTTGGCAAAGAACTGTGTGTTTTTTCGCCGTGAATCTCCGCCTTAATCTGAGACCATTTTGTTTTCCTCATGAAAAAGGAAAACCAGTTACTCCCGTACTTCATTGTAAACACGGAAGATACTAAGTCACTGTGAATAAGACTTAAAAAAACAAAAAAAAATCATAAGGTCCTCTTGATATCCAGAATTTCCGGTACTGGGAGAAAGCACAGTGTTTGAAGGTATACACTTAAAAAGTTATAAATTAGGAGTTGGATTCTGCTTTGATCTCACAGAAGACCATTAGAGAAGACCATTAGGATATGCATATGCACACATCAGCATCATATCATCAAACCAGTGCGGTTAAGGAGCAGGATACGTTGCAGGCAAACTTTTTATTAGTGTCAAAAGAAAAGCTTGTGTTTACTGTCTTTGGATCCCTTCCCCTCGCTATAGTTCTCCCCTGATTAACTCGTTCTTCATTCTCTTTTGCAGATCTAGATAACAGCAACGGCAACGAAGAGCTGAAATTCAGTGTCCTGAAAAGACTTCCCGAGGTAATGTTTACCGTCGTGTGCTTAGCTAGCACGCTAGCCAACAAGCTCCAAAGCAAAAACGTGTAGAAAAAATGTCAGAGCCGAGTTTTCAGAGTGACATCACTTTTATTTAATTTTAATTTTTATTTTTATTTTTAAGCAAGTCACAAACAGTGCATGGTGTATTTTGGGATTGTGTACATATTTCTAGTGGCACAGCACCTGTGGGAAGCAGCAAAATAATCGCTGTGGCACTTAGAGAAGCGGCGACCGGTTTCGCATTAACTTTGCTGTATTTTACCATTTAAAATGTTGTGAGAATTTATCATAGAGACATGAAATACATGCAGGGGTAGATTACACAAAATAAACAGCTTGCCTGACTGTGTACAGTCCTAGACGTAGATCAGGATGATCTCAATCGTAGTTCAGCCAGTCTACTAGTTGTCCTTCCTTTCTTTATGAAAAAAGTAAAGGTGTAAGTTGCTTTTTTCACATACAGACTGAATCAGCTGGATGCAAACTACATCACTCACTGTCACAAAGTGGCATATGTGTCTGTGCATATTTATTTGCCTAATAAGATTAAAAAAATAAAAAAAACCCCAGTCACTATCTTCTCTGTTTCTATTGCGAACAATGAGGTGCAACTAGAAACCACAGGACGATACCCCCTTACAAATCAATCTTTCGACGGAGGTCAAATGGTCTGCACTTTTAAATCAAGCTGTTTAGAAGACTGATGGATGATTTTGTTTCAGTGCCTGGCTCAGAGAGTGTGTCAGCTTTGGGATCATCCAGTCAGCTCAGCCTGCATCACCAGACAGTGTGTGAGAAGACTATTGGAGAAATACATCAAGACCAAGGTGAGTCTAGAGATACTCTGATTACCAGTAGTTCAGTCTGGTCATGATTTCAGTAGTCCAAATATATATATACAGTATCTCACAAAAGTGAGTACACCCCTCACTGTTGTAAATATTTGATTATATCTTTCCATGTGACAACACTGAAGCAATGACACTCTGCTACAATGTAAAGTAGTGTGCACTTTATAAAAGTAGAATACTGTTCATGTCTTTAATATGATTTCCATATCAGCACAAACACTTAGTTATGTAATGCGCTCTGGAAAAGACACTGCCGAGCTAAAGTTATGGTATACTTCACAGGCATCAGTGCAGTTGGACAGAGACAAATTGTGCTCTCGCCGCGAGTTCCTGCCATTAACCTACCTCGTCGCTATTCTCTCAGACACGGAAGAGCACGGTAATTTGTGGGAGATTGGGTGTGATTCGGAGACGTGTGGTGTGGTGGACGCTGTGCAGTAAATATAACCGTGCCTTTGTGTACGTGTGCTGTGTTTTAGCTACAAACCCCTTTGAGGATCAGGAGAACGTGGATGCCAGGTTTGTGGAGGAAATTGCACTAAAACAAACTCTGATCAAGCTGGGTTTCGAGGGAAAGTGAATACAAGGGGAAGAATGGACGGCTGCACGTGAAGTGCCACAGAGAGAAACTGACGGAGATGATGTGTCACACTGAAAACCCATGATTGATCATTTTCTGTGATCACATGCTGTGTAATATCCACCACGTTTATCCGAAAATCACCTTCACCTGGCGCACACACACACACACACCCCCCCCCACACACACACACACACACCACCGTCTGCTGATTTCGATTAAAGACGTTATGTAGGTGAAACTGTGTAACAGCTGCGTGATCTTTCTATGGAAACAGATACCATTCTGTCATTAAATAACAGATCCAAGTCGAAAGGGATTTCTGTATCAGCTGTCAAATGTTCGTTTACACTACTGTGTGTATGTATATATAAATATATACATATAAAGTTTATTTTAATTAAGTGTGAGTTCGGGTTCTGCCTGTTGTCATTTTGCCATAATGCTATCGCAAATGTGAAAATGTCCGATTTTTCTTTTTGGTCATTTGTGTTCTTGAACTTCCTGTACCAGAGTGAGATCACTATAATACGCCGAGTTACTCTCTATATTTCTGTGTAAACAGTAAGCTGAATGAACATGACTGTGCTCTAGGAATAATACTGCATCAGGAGTAATGTAGGCTGATGGTGACTAAGCGGCTGAAACGAGCGTAAGATGAATCTCACTGTGACAGTGATTGACACTGAGCAGATTGTGCAGAGTAAAGCATGTGAAGTTCCCTATTAGGGCACTCTCAGAGTAATAAGAAATGGTAGTGAGTCACCAAACAGAACACACACTTCCTATGAACGTGTGAAGTCTACGTAAAAGGGAGTGACGGTGTGAGCTTCCAGGAGCTCTGCATTTCCTTGAAACTGACTCTGGACTCTCTCTGAATTCCCCACATAAACACTCACTCACAGTTAAGTTCCAGTGAAAGCTAGCCTCCGCCAGTAAACGTGAGGTAACAAATCAAAAACACGTGTAACATTTTGTTCTTTGGAAATAGACAGTTCTCTTTTAGTTCATATTGGATAACTTTTATTTTCGTTGATGTGTGAATATGCTGTGGACATGAATGTCACGTGGATTCTCTAGATCTCAAGGGGCTTGGGCTGAGGCTTGCGGATGTGGCGCATGCTAGTTCCAGGCTCGCTCGGTTTGAAAGGTGCCAGGGCTCCATAGGGTTTGGGCAGAGGTAGTGAGTCTTCAGCCGGGATGTAGGAATTGGGTCGCAAATCTGCCGTGGTGTAGACTCCGTTTGGAAGCTGACTCCATTCTTCCTCCTCAGTAATCTAGTAGAGAAATACATACACACACGCATGTTTGAGAATGCACAGCTGACGGCCATGTTTCCCTGCGTAGTACTCGGCGCCCCAATATGGTCAACATTTTTGCAGTTTCTCCTTAATTTGGTCACCTGCCAGTTCCTGCCCATCAGCCATCTTTCCCCTGTCATACAACCGCTACTCCTTTCTTGCTTTCTCCAAGAAAAAATAAGCCAACCACTGAATCTTTTTGACTTGCAGCTCATACTGCTTCTGCATGCAGGAGCTCACAGACAGCCACAACTGGCTAGTGACAGTCAACGTGACTGACATGTCCCTGCCATGATGACTGAGGCATGAGGTAATTTTTCGCTTCTTTCTAATGCCTAGTAACAAGTAGCCTAGTAGTTGTGTCACGAATCGCATACTTGATATAAATGAGTAATACTTTTGTTCCTCACGAACTGTTCCCATCATTGACCATGTCATTAAAATGAAAACATAAAACTGGTCATTAAAATGGAAACATCGGGCCTCGTTTATCAGTTTTCTAGTGAAGCTGTGTGTACACGTTTTTCATAATCCACGTTGAACGAAAACTCCTCAAGAGTTACAAAAGTTTCTCTAACACTGGTTTCCATTGAACTCACTTGTTGATGAATGACAATCACACATAAAGTGCAAATCGAACGCACACCCCGCAGCTCGTTTAGCTCGTTTCGTAATGCCAATAAAACGTCATAAACGCTAAAGCTCACAGAGAGCTGAAAGAGTCAAATGAGGACAAATCGATGAAAAGGAATTTCTCAGAGGCAGAAGTGGAAGTTATTTTGACTCACTGATCTGTGGCAATAAAAAAATATATCATTTAGCAGCACGCCCGCATCGGAAAAGGATCAAATCTGGAGACAAGTGACAGAAAAGTGAATTCCGTGTCACACGGCTGTGTTTCTCATTGTTTCTCGTGTCTCTGAAGTCTGTCACACTGACGTAATATTTCTTTCTGGCTCACTAATGCATCCTCCCCACTGGCGTGTTGGAAAAGAAGCGTGATTGCCCGACACACACTAGGGAGTATTCGGAACATTGCAGTACCTGATCTGTCCCTTATCTCTCTTTGAAACGTGCCAGCAGCAAGAAGTCCAAGCAGTGCTAAAAATACAGCATTAACAGAACATACCGTGGCGAATGGACCAGACTTGTAAGCCAGCTTTAATTTTTAAAATACAAATCATACTCTAAATATGCGTTCATGGCATGTCTTCAAAAAGACCACCCCTTCCTCCTTGTATGCGCCCTTCTTAATTGAATCGAATGACTAGTCTTTTTTGGTTTACATTTTTGGATCTGTGTTGGCTTGCGTTCTTCAATTATTAATATCTTTCATATTTAATATTTATTAAAATATTTCTTGCCGTTCGTTTCATTAATATTAAATGACTATTAAATCCATGTGTGCAACTGAAACAAATAAATTATTTAAACTTGACAAAATGTGTATAAAATGGCAGTTATCTGATTCAACGCCGACAATTTGAGGGTCACGTTCGTGAGTCTATAACTATATGAGTTGTATAACTAACACTAATGTCCACCCAGGCTCTCTCCTGGGCATCTACCTGGCATTTTTGCTGTGCTCGCATCTGACGTAGCCACTCCTGCTCCACGGCGTCAGAAGGTGCGAGTCCCATCTCCAGTCTTCTGTGGCACATGTCAAGCTCAAACTCTTTCTCACGAAGCTCCTGCTGCAGACACAGAGTCTGCGTCTGACGCATGGCCAACTCCGACACTACAGCCATCAGCTTCTTAGTGCACTCCTTAATGCGGCTCTGGAACTCATTGACCTGAGGAGACACAAACAGACCCAAATAACACCGCTACAAACTACATAGCTGTAGAAATCAGGAAATCAAGATCGAAAGACTGCTACAGATTAACCCGCATACTTTTACACTAGTTAGCAATGAATTGACCTAAGTGTCCTCTTCTGATTCAACTCATTCAAGCAATAAGCTATTGGGTAATACATAATATACATTCACCAGCCACTTAAGTAGGAACACCTGTACACCTGCGCATTCATGCAATTTTCTAATCAGCCAATCATGTAGCAGCAGCACAATGCATAATATCATACGGATACAGGCCAAGAGCTTCGGTTAATGTTCTGAACATCAGTTCATAAACATCTAACATCCGAATGGGGGGACTGTGACCTGGTTGTTGGCATGGTTTGGTTGTTGGTGCTAGACGGTCTGGTTGGAGTATTTCAGAGGCTGTTGATCTCTTGTGATTTTTCACACACACACACAAAAAATCTCCCATTTACACTGCATCACATTGAAGTAAACACCTCCCACTCCACTCACGTGACTTTTTTGTTGCTTCCCGCATGACCAAAGCCTCAAATAGACACATTTTCTGGTGACAAGATTTCTTTTAAAAATGTAAAAATAAATGAAAAATTTGGAAAGAATAGTCCGCTTTCTATTCATAATTCATATTCGTTTAGGATCTATTCAGTCTGGGTGGTGTGGCTGCATTTCGGTCACTGCCATGTCTAATTGCTGGTTCAATTTTTTGATTTAATCTAATCACAGTTTCCTTGCTGAATCGGTACCCGTTCAGCACCATCATAAAACTCAACAGGGTTGAGACAGTCCCTTATTTCTCTGTGAGGAACTCTTTCATTTTCCCCAATCCCGCAAATAAGTGCTGCCATTTTGTCAGTTTAAACCTCCTCAATAGCAAGGTTACATTTAATCCCTAACTGAAATTTAAATCTGAGTTTAAAGTGATGGAGCAACATGATTCTAGTTAATCCAGGTTTACTGTGGAAATCAAATCCAGGATTAAAGTGATGCTTTAAATGTAAGCCTGCTTATTTCAAATAATAACAATAAGACAGTGATGTTGCTTCTATTTTTATTACCATGCATGTTTGTAATTCTGTGTGTGTGTGTGTGTGTGTGTGTGTGTGTGTGCGTGTATCTGTGCTTACTTTCTTGGCCAGTCTGAGTGTGTCCTCTTTACCGTTCTCTGCCTTTGTACGAAAGTGCTCAGACAATCGGGTCACTTGCTCATAGATCAGGTCTTTCTCCATCAGCTGAGCCTCTCTCGCTGCCAGCTGCATCTCCAGCTGCACCACAGTCAGGTGCACATACACAATTAACTGGCTACATAAATAACATGTTCGAGCAAAACCGTTCAGGTGAACTGTTTAAGTGTCATACCTGTTCTATCTTCTTGATGAGCTCAGGAGGAGATGGATCTTTACCACTCAGTTCACGAAATTGCTTCTCTTTAACTTGGTCCCTGAGAGTCTTCTCCAGGGATTGACCGTGTTCCTTACACTCAGACAGCTAGCACACAGCACACACACACACACATCATGAGAGGTCCATGACTTCCTTCTTCTCTTCAGAAATGGCACATCCACTTTCCTCTTTGTAATCAATAATAATGCTAATAATTCTAGCATTTTGATGCTACTTGCTTGTTTGCATGCCAGCTGTCCTTACTCGATCTGCTTAATAATCAAAAAAGCTGCAAGATCCATTTAGCTCCACCCACAAATTTGAGTTGTATACCACTAATCTTTACTCTATGTCTCTGTAAAGTCCTGAACCATGAATTCAAAGAAAGACATGAGACGTTCCTTTTTTCCTACACTGTGTGACAATAAACCCACTTGAACTTAATCCCTAATCGCTGATCTTTTGAGTGTTGGTGTTCAGCCCTTGTGGTTTCACAATGGTGTAGAATGTGGGCAATAAAGAGCTTTAAAAGGCTTTAAAAGCTTTTTCCCCTCTCTCGGAAAGGGACATTAGTGGAATGTTGTTTCCTGGTTGTTCTCTAAAGAAATGGAGAATCTCTTTCAAACTAACTTCCAACATGTAGAGGTGATCCAGGAGCTGACAAGGAGCCTGAGGGAGATCATGAAGGACTTGGTGTTGTGGGCTAGGAGAGATACAGCTATCTCCCTGCACCTTCCCTAACCCTATGCAAAGCGCCCAGTGTCTCCTGACTAAATTAATGGTTAATGACAACATTAAGGCCTACCTACACATATTCCAGACACTTGCTGAAAGAGTGGCCTGGATAAGAGAGAGTGTTGCCGCATCATACCCCCCCAGCTAACAGAGGAAGCCCTAATTCTCTCTCAGCGTGGAGGACGCCAATGACTACAAGAAGTTAAAAGTGGGAGATCCTTAAGATTCTTGGTATATAGTGGTGGTGGTATATAGACCTACCAACCCGGACAGCCCCGAAGACTGCAGATGGCACAGATCCTCCGGGTCAAAAAGCTATGAGTACAACCTAACCAAATACCAAAGCAGCACACGGTAGAGCGTACAAATACATCGATTTGTTCAGACCCCCCTTAAAGGACTATGACAGGCAGCTTTAAAGACCCCACTTCCATTAAGGACGTGATTGAAATCACTGAAGCGCTGAGGCCCCAGCCAAAAGTACAAGGGAGAAGCCAGCCTGCCAACTAACTTTCCGATCAAGGATATCCTTGTGATGAGACTATGCAGGCACACCCAGCCCCACCCTACCAACACTGCAGCTCCCATCACACTTCCTTCCCAGACATGCCCAGGTGCTATCTGATCCTGGATGTCAAACCTGTCCAAGGGTTAATGGACTCTGGAAACACAGAAACATCGGAAACATGGAAACATTGCTTTATCCCCAGCCTGCCGCCTGATCACATGGGGTACTAAGCCACCTCGTTTCTTTCATACATGGACATATCCGGCGAGTAGCAGCTTGTTAAGTAGTTATGTACACTGGTTTACTGAGAACCTGAATTGACAACATAAACATGTCAATACTGAAAAGCCCAAAGGTTTTTGGTTACTGACAAATGTTTTGATTTTCACTCCTTCAATTGTGACAAATCCCAACATTTTAGCACTTATCTCAAGATATTCACACAAAAGAAAAACCGTTAAGCATCTTGAATACCTGTTTCTGCAGTAAGGCATGCTCATCCTCCAGGGATCTCTTGCAAGGCAACTGTTTTTCACTCAAGTGGATTTGTCTCCTCTCCTCATTAATTAGCATCTTAAGAGAGCAGATCTCGTCTTCCAGGACCTGTATCTGAAGCGTCCCCTCACAGATCAGACTCTCCTGCACATTTACCTTTGCATAGAAGACACACATCTCTTCCTCTCTCTCCAGGAGTTGCACACCCCTATCAACCACACACATTTATGTAGAAACTCAAGAGACAAATAAGCAGAAAAAACTATCAAGAACATCCACCGGCCTGTAAAAACGTCTGGATCAGATGTCAGTTAATAATAATTGCCTAAGCAGTAAACAGCCCAACACTGTACAACTGACAGTAAAGTTGCACCATGGGGCAGGTTTTAGATAGAATTAACGTGAGTGTCCATTTGTGCTCGCAATTCATCATCACATTTTTGAAAGAAGTGGATCTCAAGATCTAGTTAGAGATCAGGTCTGGTACCACAAGACTAGAACGCTTATGACAAGACTCACCTTTTTGTTTAAATTTTACAAAAGAATTTTTTAAATGGCTTTTCATGTTGGATAAATTAACAGAACATAATGGTTAATATTTGATTGCTAGTGCTGTACTGTGGACCCACCGTTCATTGCGGCTCTGGACAGAAGCTTCGTGGCCCTTGCGCATGTGCAGCAGGTCTTGTTCCTTCGCACTGATCACTTGTCCGAGTTTAATAATCTTGAGTCTCTGTTCTTCACTCTTGCACTGCATCTCGTGAAGCATCCAGCTCACTTTGGATACGTCATTCCTCAAGCTATCCCTGATTGTGTGACTGTGTACATGCTTCAGACGAGACTTCTGCAGCAGCCTATGATAGACACAGCAGTGTTGACTACATTGACCTATAATGGTGAGAGCATTGACAATGTTCAGTTAAAATGGATAGTAAAGCTGCTTTCTAAGCAGTTGGCCCATGCTCATTTCCCCGCCAGTGCTTTAGGGCGGTGGTAGTACTGCAAGTGATCTTCCTTCCTAGCTAGTATATGCACACAAAAAAAACAAAACACCTCCTATATTTTCTCTTAGGAATTATTAAATGTACTTTCAACGATTTAATATCATATACAGTGGGGGAAGTAAGTATTGAACGCGTCAACATTTTTTTTCAGTAAATATATTTCCAATGAGGTTATTCACATGAAATTTTCACCAGACGTCAGTATCAACTCAAGAAATCCGCAAATATAAAGAATTCACAACATTAACGTCCGTAAATAAAGTTGTGTGTAATAAAGTGGAATGACACGATAAAAAAGTATTGAACACGCTAAGATAAAGCAGTTCTCCGAGGCAACGTAAGGTAAGGAACCAGCTGAAATCCGTAAGTAATTACACCCCCTATCTGTGCAAATTAATATCAGCTGGGTTAGTAAATTGACGGTCTATAAAAAGGCTTTTCGTTAGCAAGATATCACACAAGTACTGATGTCTGGTGAAATTTTAATGTGAATAACGGAAATATATTTACTGAAAAAAATGTTGACGCGTTCAATACTTGTTTCCCCCACTATACACACTGTGCTAGTGAGAATCTTAGATGTCCAATGATAGGATGGATTTTTTTTACAGCCTTAAAAACATGACACGCTTGTAAATAGTACACACAATTAACCAATTGTATTTAAATTTATCACACCTCCTTATACATTATCCCCAAATCACTACGGATCAGCTATTTAAAAGGCTGCCTTTTGTCTCCAGACCTGTCTTTTTGGATTGTTTTGCTGTGCAGAATCTCAGTCTCATTCTGCAGAATTTCGAACTTCTCCTTCATCTTGGACATGCACTGGGTTGCGATCTGTAGTAGGTTTACACATTTGTTTCGCTCTCCCTTGGTGGTATCGTACAGCTTGGCGAAAACACGGAGTCTGGCCACAACAAAGGCAAATTACAATCACCATTAGGACTCATAAACTAACTACCAGATTTTTGGCACCGTTCAAAAGCATGGACAACAATGATTGTAGAAAACACACCTTACACACAATGATTTACATTCTCTACTGAAACTACTTACCTTTCCTCCGACAAAGATGAAATGCATAGATACGCCGCAGATGGAACACCAGTACATCACACAGCATCGCACTCAAGCACATACACAAATACATACACCTAGGGGCAATACACCTTAGTGTCATCAATGCACTGACATGTTTTTGGACAGCTGCTGAAAACTCCCATGGAAACAGATGATAATGTGAAACCTGGGATCATACTACGGACCCTGGAACTGTGCAACATTATGCTTACATTTTATTATTCTTTATTCTTTGGGCACCTGGTTACACAATCAACTATTAGATTGTGAAACCTTCGTAAGAGCAAGCTGTTTGGAAGGGTTGCATAAAAGAAACAACCAACAAAATGCAGCAACGTCATTGGACCTACATTTAAAATGGTGTGTTGTCGTCAGATAAGACCAATATGTTTTGGCCTTGAACACCATCAGGGGGGTGATATACAAGGAAAATTGATCACTGATTGATCGTTGGTCAATTTATTTGCGGTTGGTGGTTTAGTGGCTCTTATGAAGGTCGTTGTAAAGTACAAGCATATTTTAGTCCAAAACCTGGTTGCCTCTGCCAACAATTCAGACTTAGATATTGACAAATCATTCAACATTATAATGATCCCAAACATACATCAAAATCACCACCAAAATAACACTATATCAACACTATGATCTGTAATGGCCACCTCAGTTTCAGAATTTGAACCTATTAAAAATCTCCGTCCTGATTTGATGAGATCAGCCCACCTGTGAATACACAAGGAGCTCTGCATGGAGAAGCAATTCAAGGTCCCTCTAAACATCAGTGCTGTTTGTTATTTTCTCTAGGGAAGGCTTCATCAGATATTAATTGGGCAGGTGCAAATCATTTAGAAAGCAGTGTTTTTCAGAACACAGTGGAAATAGTTACATTTAGAAAAACATTAAATCAAGCTCTTATGATTCAGTGCTTATACAAAAATGTCTGGAGTTTCCTGTACTATACATTAATAATGGGTAGAAGTTCTATGATTAATAAATAGTGTGTCTAATATATATAACAGTATAACAAAACTCCAGCAATAAGACTACTGGCTGCTATGTAAATGCTTTCTCTAATAGAAGGTCATGTGTAGTATGAAATGGAAAAACATACATGTGATTATCAATTATAATACTTAACATTACTTAACATTTCTTGCCAACGCAAATGGAGTTATTTACCTTGACTGAATCTCCTGGTATTGTTTCTTGTGCTCCAGAATCTGGAGCTGCTTTCCTCGGATGTCCTGTTTGATCTGGCTGCACCTCAACTGTAAAGATGCCTTCACTTAGCACTTGTGATATCTTTTCTTATGATATATGAAGAGAAGTCGAACAGCTTAGTTTATGATGGCAGGATAATGAGTCGTATTACAAAATGTAAAGACAATCAAAGCAATTATTGCTGGAAAGCAGCACGTTTGCTGCCTCAGCGCTGCTGCAGTGTGAAATACACTGGGAACTGATCGGTAATCCTACTGAAGTAACTTGTACAAAAGAATGATTGGATTCTCAAATCTAATTGGTCAGTACATGCTGACAATAGCATGTAAGTAACATGTAGGCTGTAATTCAAACGAGAGTATTGATATTAATGTGTGCGTACTACTAATACGTAATAGTGCAAGTTATCATTTCTATAGCAACAACTCAGTCACAGGAACTTGTTTGGACAGAGGGAAGTTTTCAGGAAAGAAGATTTTGTGCTTTTCGGTTTCTTGATACCGTGACGTCACAGTTTTTGTCTTATTAACTGTAAGAGATAAAAATAGAGAGGCTTGTGAGGGAACTGTTTATAGCTGCTATAATGTAAGTGAATATAGTAGAAACCTGTTCCAGCATGACGATGCCCCTGTGCACAAAGCCAGCTCCATGAACACATGGTGTGTGAAGGTTGGAAGAAGGTGGAAGAACTCGAGTGTCCTGCACAGAGCCCCGATCTCAACCCCACTGAATACCTTTGGGATGAACTGGAACATCGACTGCACCCCAGACCTCCTCACAAAACATCAGTATCTGACGTCACTAACGCTCTTGTAGCTGAATGAACACAAATCCCCACAGCCACGCCCCAAAATCTAGTGGAAAGCCTTCCCAGAAGAGTGGAGCTTCTTATAACAGCAAAGGGGGAACAATTTCTTATTAACAGGAATGGTTTTGGAATGGGATGTCAAACGGTCAGGTGTTCGCATACTTGGCTGTATGTTTGCTGAGATCATGCGCATCACCAGTGATATCACATGCAATATAATGCTCCAAAATGGCCTCTACAGAAACTCTGATATAAATATCTCATATTAATTTTTTTTTAAAACCCTTTAAGTGTAAAATTCACCAAAACTCTCTGAAGCTTAAGTGCAGTACATCACAAAATATATACCACTTTTTGATTGCTTATTATTCTAAGAACTATTTCCATTCTACGAATCCTGTTAGAAGCTTAATAAGGCACTGTACCTGAGCTTTGAGCAGCTCTCGGCTCTTCTGATCTCTCTCGTCTGCTTTAATGCGGGTCAGGGCATGAAGATGGTGCAGCTCCTCATTGTGGCGATCGCACTCCCTTATCAGAGCCTGCTTTTGCTCTATACACTGCTCAACCATCTGGGCCTCAACACCCGTAACCGACTGCTGCTCAGACAATTCAAACAGAAATGGATGCAAACATACATACACTCATACATACATACATTTAAACTTTAGTAAACTATAAGAATCTGTGTGCCAAAAGATTACCTGATGCACCAATTTCAGTTTCAGGTTGTCTACTTCTGTTTGTAGATCTTGGATTTTCTGTAGCAAGTCATCATCCTTAGGCATCATATCCCTCTGGAACAAAATAATTCTGTTTTCAGTGGCATACATAGAAATGAGAGAAGCACCAATGCTACTTTCACATTTTTCACAGTGCACTAATAAAACAGTGTGCTTTTTAAATGATATCATTATTTGGACAATATGAAACTATAATTACATACACCATGAGAAGAAAATGGACCTTGGTTCTCAGTGGTTCTACTTTGTGGCATTAAGGGTCTACAATGATACTTTCTTCTAAAAATATAGATGTTTCTATTCTGCACCTTTTTGGACGTAAGTGTCATGCATTCTAGACCTGTTAACAACCAGAACTACTCTGTGTACTCAATCAGTGAAAGCATCACTTGCTGGTATGAAAGAAACACTGGCATATTGCTATTTTGCTTGGGTCAAATCAGTTATCCTTTTGCGCTTTGTTGACATTTTGTTGGTCACAAATGAAGATGCCTGTGGTGATCTGGTTGGTGCAGAACAACAGTGACATTCAAAATCTCTACAGTGGGATTTTCTAACCCCTTAAAGTGGACGTTCACTATTTCTGACACAATAGTACAGCAGGTAAGCTCCAAGGTTTGTGTGTGTGTGTGTGTGTGTGTGCGTAATGATAAGAATGCAAAAAACGAAAAGAGCCAAAATATTGATATTGTTACTGCGGTTATGATTACTTGTTGATGTTTTATTCTTTTGCATATTGGAAATGATTTCCATATTTCACTCATAAAATATTATTTGGTTCATCGTGCGCAGTTTTTAACACCCAATTTATTTGGCTTTTTTAAATGGGTGGTTTAGATTCAATTGAAAAACTTCTGCCCCAACTTTGAAAGCATGACGAACACTAAATAAGCCAGAAATCAAAGCACACACCTAATCTGTCTAAATGCACACAACTTTCCCCAAATATCTCCTCAAGGACTGAGTAGCCAAATTTTGTGAGTTAAATTTCGCAACTCTAAAATCCTTGCTGTATGCTACACTAAGACAAGCAGTTTGTAATTGTTAAATGGCATGTGACTGCATAGAGCATCCTGTACCAAAGAATCGTGTTGCTGATGAAGACGGCAATTTCACAGAATTAAACTTCCTGTTCTATAAGTGCACCTCTTACGCACATCCTTCTCTCACTTCCCTTTTAATTACTTGAACTGATCTGATCTTTTTTATGTATCTGTCACGACTTCCCCTTTAAGCAGCGTGCTGAAGAGCATGTGAATGCATGCGGCCGTGCAAGGTGTGCGAGCACCTGCTTTTTCGTTGTTGACAATCGTGACATTTCGACACGTGCATTTGTTGGTTTCTGTTATGTCTCCTCCCCGTTCTGTCATTGGTTGTTGTTTCACGTGTGTCTGAATTGCCCTCATCCGTCATCAGACATCACGGTACAATGGGAGTAGCAGGACAATACCTTATCGGGAAATGTTCGGATTACTGGCCGCATTTCTTGTCCGTGCAGTTCCCTCAACGGTACACCGTTGAACTGCCGCCAGAGACAGCAGGATTGGGGAGCTACCCGCTGGAGTTCCTCTTCAGCTGCCAGGGATATTTCTGCAGCCTGGCGTATCCCAAGCCTACTAAGAGACAGTGGATCGGGTTCTTGGTGTCCAGGTTTTGCGGTCCGGCCCATGACTGGGCGGAGCAGCTGGTGAGCACTGAGTCCTCTGCCCTCCAGGATGTCACTCAATTTGCAGAACTTTTTATGGAGGAGTTCACGCAGCCAGGGCAGCTTCATGGTCTGGATTTACTGGGGTGGAGAGTCAATGGACAGCCCCAGCCTGACCTGCCATTTAACCTCTATTATCAGGGGACTGACAGGTCAGCCTCCAACGATCCGCTTCAGGTTCCAGCCAACGTGGTGGAGGTGGCACCGACATGCATGTCTGAGGGCTGCAGGAGGGAGACCAAGCTACAATGTCCTACCTGCAAAAAACTGGGTCTCCAGGAAGCATTCTACTGCTCTCATGAATGCTTCAAGAGCAGCTGGCGGGAGCATGAGAAACTCCACCGGAGAGCCCGTGCAGAGATCCAGCCCGGGGTCAACAGGGTGACCTCGGAGCTCCCGTCGGAGGTCTCAGCACCCGAGCTCCAGCCAGAGGTCCACATGGCAGCCTCAGAGCTCCAGCACGAGACCTACGGGGAGGTCTCAGCTCCGGAGCTCCAGCCTGAGGTTAACCTGGCGACCTCAGAGCTCGAACCTGAGACCCACGAGGTGGGCTCACCTGCCGAGCTCCAGCTAGAGGTCAACAGGGAGGCCCCAGCATCAGAGCCCCAGCCGGAGGTTAACCTGGCGACCTCAGAGCTCGAACCTGAGACCCACAAGGTGGGCTCACCTGCTGAGCTCCAGGTAGAGGTCAACAGGGAGGCCCCAGCCCCAGAGCTCCAGCCTGAGGTTCAGGAGGGGGTCTCGGCTCCACAGATCCACTGTAAAGCCCAGTTACTGTCCCAAGTATCTGTTAACCCGGACAACCAAGCCCTGCTCAAGCCCAAGTCTACCGACACGGCCGACCAGGTTCTGTTCAAGCCCAAGTCTACCGACACGGCCGACCAGGTTCTGCTCAAGCCCAAGTCTACCGACACGGCCGACCAGGTTCTCCTCAAGCCCAAGTCTACCGACACGGCCGACCAAGTTCTGCTCAAGCCTGAGTCCGCCGACATGGCCGACCAAGTTCTGTTCACGCCCGAGTCCGCCGACACCGACAGCCAAGTTCTGTTCATGCCCGAGTCCGCCGACACGACAGCCAAGTTCTGCTCATGCCCGAGTCCGCCGACACCGACAGCCAAGTTCTGCTCACACCCGAGTCCGCCAACAAGGACAACCAAGTTCTGCTCACGCCCGAGTCTGCCAACAAGGACAACCAATGTTCACGCCCAAGTCAGCCGACAGGGACAACCAAGTTCTGCACACGCCTAAGTTTGCTGAAACAGACAACCAAGCTCTGCTCACGTCCACGTCTGCTGACATGCACAACCAAGTGTCTGTTGACAGGGACAACCAAGCTCTGCTCACGTCCCAGTCTGCTGACATGACCAGCCAAGTTCAGCCTGCGGGCTCCGCTGAGTATGTCGCTCTGCTTTCCTGCTCAGCCGAGGATGTCACTCTGCTTTCCTGTTCTGCTGGGAACTTCGCTCCACTTTCCTGTTCCACTGCAGACGTCCCTCTGTTTCCCTGCACGGCTGCGTACGTCGCTCTGTTTCCCTGCTCCACTGAGGACGTCGCTCTGCCTTCCTGTCCAGCTGAGGACGTCGCTCTGCCTTCCTGTTCAGCCGAGGACGTCCCTCTGCTTTCCTGTCCAGCTGAGGACGTCCCTCTGCTTTCCTGTTCAGCCGAGGACGTCGCTCTGCTTTCCTGTTCAGCCGAGGACGTCGCTCCGCTTTCCTGTTCCACCGAGGACGTCACTCCGCTTTCCTGCAACGCTGAGGACGCCGCTCCGCTTTCCTGCAACGCCGAGGATGACGCTCCGCTTTCCTGCAACGCCGAAGATGAAGCTCCGCTTTCCTGCAACGACGAGGAGAACGCTCTGCTTTCCTGCTACGCAGAGGACGTCCCACTGCTTTCCTGCTCTGCTTTTTTGTTTCTTCAAGAACGCCGTGCGGTCTCCTGGCTCTGCTTAGGACATTCTGCCCAGGGGGACGGGGCCACCAATGGAGATGGATGTTTCATGGCACTCCGGGAGCAGTGCCCTTGGAGGGGGGTTCTGTCACGACTTCCCCTTTAAGCAGCGTGCTGAAGAGCATGTGAATGGACGCTGCCGTGCAAGGTGCGCGAGCACCTCCTTTTTCATTATTGACAATCGTGACATTTCGACACGTGCATTAGTTTGTTTCTGTTATGTCTCCTCCCCGTTCTGTCATTGGTTGTTGTTTCACGTGTGTCTGAATTTCCCTCAGCTGTCAGCCATTACAACGCTGATTATGTTTGTATATATACCACGCGCCTCCCAGCACACGGTGCGGAATATTAGAGTAGAATAGATAAGATATATTAGAGTAGATTAGTTTAGAGTCCTTTCCATAGTCATAGCCCGTTTCATGTTTCATGTTTCATGTTTAGATTCGTTTGTTTAGTTCACGCTGGTTTTTCCGCTCCCAGTTCATAGTCATAGCTTATGTTTCATGTTTTGTATCTCGACCATGTTTTCCGTGACCACGACTCTGATTCCTGCCTAGCCCCGTGTATGCCTGTTTGCCGATCCCCTGACCTCTTGCATGTTTGTGGATTACGTTTTGGATCACGTTTTGGATTTACCTGCCTTTGTCTCTCATTAAATAAAACTGTTCATACTGCACTTGCATCCGTCCCTATCTCCGTTACGTCACGATACGTGACAGTACCCATAAAATATATGGAGGTTCTAGCTATAATATGTGGCAGCATTTACAATGCTGTGTTAATGTTGTACACATTTCCTACTTAAATACAAGTGACACTGTTTCTGACAGTTGGTGAATCTTTCCCAATGCAGAAAAGCCCAAAGTAGAATTTGTTGTTCGTGTAGTTGTTTGATAAACTGTCATGAATTGAGTCACAACACTCAAAGCACTCATGGGTGTAGAAGTAGCAGTACAGACTAACCTGAGCCTTCATTTTGTTGTAGAGCTCCTGAGTGTGGAGCAAGGCATCTTGAGACAATTGGTGCTGTAGTAGCATGTTTTTTAACCTACGCTGCAGCCGGTCCTTTTCTCGCACCTTCTTAACAAGGCTGTCATGAAGGATCTTTTTCTCCTCCATGATGTGGCTTAGGTTGATTTCCAGCAGGCCCCTGAGTGTAAGAGAGATGATTAAATAACACAATCAGGGGCCCTTATTTGTGGCTATTTTGGGGGATTTCTCATGGGGTACATGATTAAATATTGGCAGACTGTACAATGTACATTATTTAGCTTTAATCAACAAATATGTAAACATTTCATTATTAAGTTATTCAAGCTGAAAAAAACGTTTAATTTTCTCATCAGGATTGATAAAAGTAATCCAACCTACAACTAAGCACCTGCTAAAACTACCATATATCATTATTCCTCACGATATCTTCATATCTGTCTTACTAGTGAGCGACACTTTCCCCTGGATGAGACACTAGACCACTACAGGACATCTTGCATATCTACCGGATACATACTGTATCTAATGTGGTGTGACTAATGCTGTAGTAATATGAATCATTCGTTCATTCAGTAACCACCATCCTGGTCAGGGTCGCAGCGGATACAGAGCCTCTCCTGGCAACACTGAGTGCAAAGTAGTGGAATTCACACCAGATGGGATGCCAGTCCACTGCTGGACACACATTCACACACTCATTCACACCTAGGGGGGATTTAGCGTAGCCAATCTGCCCACATGTATGTTTTTGGACAGTGGGTAGAAACCAGAAACACATAGAGTTGCAATCAAAATTATTCAACCCTCACTGCAAGTCAGGTTTATTGTATTATAAGTTGCATTTTCAGTTGAATTTGGGGAAACCACTTGAAGCATTCGTTGTGTTTAACTATTTCAATTGCGTTTGTTTGATTTGTTCGCTGCAAACAGCTGAAAGTCTTTAAAGTTTGACAATAAACCTGATTTGCGATGGGGGTTGAATAATTTTGCAACTGTAGGAACATGCGGAGAACAAAGAAACTCCACATAGACTGTCAAACAAGCTCAGAAGCAAACTGGGAACCCTGGATGAAGTACTATCAATATAATAATTCAACCAACATTATTTCAGCAGTCTGTGCAATTCCCACCTCTGTTTATGAGTAAGTCAAAGTGATGAGACATGTGTCATAATCATGAAGATGTTTTTTTTCACTTCTTCAAGGGACTTCATCATCTGCCATTCTGTGCAGATTGTATTTATTTTTTGTTAAGTAAATGCCCGACTGTACACAGCTTAGAGGGAACAATGATTATGATCAAAATGCATTCACCTTGACTCACTACTACTAGAAATTTCGACCTAAAAGACTGAAAATACAGTACAGACAGAAAACATTCACTGTTAATGATATGAGATGATTTTCACCTTTGTTCGAGGAGGACAGCCTCCTCCTCCTTGATTATCTCCTGCTCTTTGAGTAGCATGCTTCTCTCTCTCTGAGCCACCTCCAGCTGGGCCCTGTAACCCTTGAGCTCCTTCATCACGCTCCTGCACTCTTCATCCAGCTGCCTGCAGCCCATCTGTGTCTGCTTTACCCTCTCCGCCAGCTCCAGCAGCTGCATCTCAAGTGCAGCCTTCTGCTTCTGTACATTCCTGGTTCATGTACACACACACACACACACACACACACACACACACACACTAGTTACAGTCTATCCAGCACCTTATGCAAGCACCTGCTGCTATGAGATATGGAGATGATTGTGCTATGCACCCATTTGAAATTTTTACTAAGGGTTTTACAGTAATACACTCAACAACTTTAAAGCTTTATCGCTGTTATCAACATTTAAAAACAATTCTCCTTCCAAGACAATATTATGCACATCTGAAATGATATGATATGATATGATGTGGTCCACATGTGATTCCGTTTTGTGCAAACAGATAGTTTGAGGGAAAGAATGTTAGTTTTGAGGACTGGGGACCAGCCGCTGGACATGAGAAGTATGAAGCCACTGAGAAGTATGAAGAGGCAGAGACAAATTGACAGAAACATGCAGTCTATAAAGATAATCCATTTGTTAAAGGGGTCATAACATGATTGTTAATGTTTTCCTTCTGTTTGGGAGTGTAATGTATCTGCTTGTGCATGTATAAAATCTGCAAAATCCCAAAACTCAGTCTCTCCCAACGGGATTTATTCTATCTCAATTTTTTCAATTTTATTTTATTTGTATAGCGCTTTTTACAATAGACATTGTCTCAAAGCAGCTTTACAGAAATATCAACATGGTATACAGATATTAAAGGTGCGAATTTATCCCAACTGAGCAAGCCACTGAGTGGCGACGGTGGCAAGGAAAAACTCCCTAAGATGTTTTAAGAGGAAGAAACCTTGAGAGGAACCCGACTCAGAAGGGAACCCATCCTCATCTGGGTAACAACAGATAGTGTGAAAAAGTTCATTATGGATTTATATGAAGTCTGTATGGCCTTAGGAGCAGCCGTAGTCCCAGCAGTCTGGAATTAGAGAAGATTTGAGCTCCATCCAGAGGCAGAAAGGATCTGGATCTCTAGTATCTCCATAAATTCATGTGGGGCTCGGCGAAAGGAGAGAGGGAGAAAAAAGATTATTATGACTGCGAAGTAGTAGAACAGAATCTAGTCAGGGTAGGCTTGAGTAAACAAATACGTTTTAAGCCTAGACTTAAACACTGAGACTGTGTCTGAGTCCCGAACACTAATAGGAAGACTGTTCCATAACTGTGGGGCTCTATAAGAGAAAGCTCTTCCCCCTGCTGTAGCCTTCACTATTCGAGGTACCGTCAAATAGCCTGCATCTTTTGATCTCAGTAGGCGTGGCGGATTATATAAAACCAAAAGGTCGCTTAGATATTGTGGCGCGAGACCATTTAGTGCTTTATAGGTTAATAAAAGTATTTTATAGTTAATGCGAGATTTTACTGGGATTTTACTATCTAACAGAGAACACTGCTCCAGACCTGCCTGAAACGCGTCATTTAAAGTCCAGATATTACGTCCGTAATTCCATTACGTCACGGAGTGAACTATCAGTATAATCCCGCCCAAAGGCAGGTGCGAAGAAAAAAGGCGAGGCTTCGGTGAATTCAGGCACCATGTCGTGGAGACGCTGTGTTTCGGTGCGAAAGCAAAACCCCTTTAGCCTTTCAAGAACGGACCAAATTAGGAATCAGTGATTACAGTTTGTTTATAACGCTGTTCCTGAGCAGTACAATCAGAACGTTTGCTTGTGCACAGCGCATTTTACAGAGCACAGCTTCCTGAACCTGCGCGAGTATAGGGCAGGCTACACACACAGGCTACTCCTTAAAAATGGGGCGGTTCCCACTTTACTCAGACGATCTTGCGTCTCTGAATCAGGACCTGTACGTATGTTTGATTATTTTATGAAGTATCTGCTATTCAAGTCGTAGGTTCAGTTGTAGACCTCTGCTAATGTGCTAGCTAAACTTTGCTAAGTTGCCTCAGTTTTAAGTGTTTGTTTGTATGTTGGTGGTCTGACAGAGACATTGATTGTAGCTGCTGTTGTGATTGTATATTTAAATGGTTTATATCAGTCGAATTACAAGAATCCTAGCTTTCCAAAGATATATCACGTGAGTATCTACAGAATAGAGTTCAGCAGCTGTGTTCAGCAGCTTTGTACAGCATAGTTAGTCCCGCCAGCGGGGTCGGAATTTACATCGTATCTGAAAGGTAATAGAGTAACAAAATAAAACCGTACCAGTGTGAAACGTTCTGCTCAAGTCGTGTTTGCAAAGTTGGTTCTGCTGCATCATCCACATTTTCTGAATCTGAATCTGACTCGAACTGATACGGTAAAACTGACGACATGTTCTTAGGAGCTTAGAATTACTTTAGAAGCCTTGGAGGTTAAAGCTAAGCCAAGGAGCGTTATATTTCCAACACACGCTTGAGGCTTTTGGCCAATCACAACGCAATGGGTCAGCTGGCCAATCAGAGCACTCTGGGCTTCTTGGAAGGAGGGAGAAATCGGAGCGTTTCAGGTGGCCTGGGAATAGAGGTACTGCAATAATGTACAGTATGTGACAAATAATGCGTTTTTTTAACATTAAAGCATGTTAAACCATTTTATTACTTTCAATATACAACATAATTAATGGTTACAAACATTTAAAAATCATGATATGACTCCTGTAATGTTTTAATTGGCAAAGATGTGGGTTTCATGTGGGCATGGTTCCAGATTTTTCCAATAAAATTAATTCATAATTGCCTTCCAAATGAAGGAATATTGTAGCAATACTGTAAATCGTGAGAACAGTAAAACAATTTGAATCATTAAACACTTCATTTATAATTGATATCGCAGAAATGTTATATGTTATTGACCTGAGGGTATCCATGTGAGCTCCATTAAAACCAGCAATGATGGCACTTACTTTATTTTGCAATTGATCCTCTCAATTTCTTTCCCCAGTTGACCAGGAATGGAGAGCAGCTGAGCCAGTTCAGCCTGGAGACAAACACAAAGAAGCCATCAATGGTCACTCGCTGTGACCGAGAGGATGACATTAAGTCTCTCAGTGGCTAATGTAACTCACTTCTTTGCTCTTGATCATTTCCTTTTTGTCCTCAAGCTCCTGTTGCTCCTTCTGCAGCTGTGTATCGCATGCCTTGATGGCCTCTGTTAATGTCCTGATCTCTTGATTCCTCTGGGCGATCTCCTTTTTCATCTTCTCACAGCTCTCATTCAGAGCAGTGGACCTCTTCTCCTGCTCCTGCAAACACACACATACACACACACACACACACACACACACACACACACACACACACACACACACAGAGTTTTGTACAGTCTGCCAAATAATCTTAATCACTCCGAGCCCCTGTGTGGCATGTGTTGAAACAAAACCTCATGTATTCAGAATGCCTGACGATGGCATGAAGCACAGTAGGGATATACAGTGTACAACACATTGCAGATTGAGACATACCAGATCGGTCACTTATCAGTTGTCACATCACCATCAGCAGCTGCCTTGAACTCCATTCCCCAGAATCCACCACGACATCACAACACTCCTGATTCCAAGTCCATTTTCCATCAGCCTCTCAAACTACAAACCAAGTCATGTGACTCAGTCACATGTTCAAGTTCACCACTTGACTCTTTGCAAAGTCTCACTCCAAGAATTGTTCTAGTGATATTACTAAGCCCTTTTTTCTCATTCTTGTTTCTGGCTTTGACTGTAGTTTCTTTGTTGACAATCCTGTTGGCTTTGTTTAACCCTGCTGGCCAATTGCCTGATCTTTGCATGTTATTTGACTATGATTCTGGATTTGCACTTTGGACTGCTTGCCGGTTATTCAAATCACCCATCTAACAGAAGGCTTCACCATATGTGGATACAGCTGGTTTACTGCAAGCTCTAGCTGCACAAGGTAAACAGTAATTCACACTATGCTATAACAATCAACCCTCTCTCAGCACGCTTGTTAATTTTTCAATTTGCTTGGATGTTCTGCTCCACAACCAAAGAAGATAAGTGGCTGGAAAGCTCAAAGTTGAAGTCAGAGCCCATACAGATTGGGCAGGCTGGACGTACTCCAGCAGAACATATTAAACTCAAAAGGAAAGGTCTGTGTTTCCACTGCAGATCATCCATATATCATGCAGTCCATACCCAGCACATCCACTCAATTCAGCACGGTGAGTCTCACTCGACCTTTTTCCTTTTTCTTCAGAGTGGTGATCTGATATTTAGACACCTATTTGATGCAGGAGCTGCTTGGCAGAAGAACTTAATGAACCACAACCTAGTCCAGCTAGGGCCATGTGTAAATGTCATTTGAACACAGTATCATAGTTCATTGTTAAAATATCTTATGTTAGTTTTTTCTCACATATCAGTGTATTGAGGTACTTTCATTTTGAAACCTAATTTGCTGCACCTGCTGCAGTACTCGCACAATAACACAACAGATAATAGGTGTACCACTCAAAAACTGTAATATGTTTTGATACACAGTCTCTAAACCATCTTGCGTCAGTAATTTTTCAGTAAATTTTTTAATTTTTCTGTGATATACTTACAACAGACTTTGGTTGGCTTTCGTACTCTTTCTCAAGACAGATTTTTTCCTCCTGGAGACTGCAAAGACAGTATAATGCAGAGTTCTGTTGCAACCAGTTTCCATCACATCTCCGAGAATTAATTAATGTAGTCCAATTATATTAATAAAACCTGCTCCTGGAAGAACACTGAGTTCATTAGAGAACATAACTAAATGAGCAGCATTGTAAGGACTAAGGTCCTATCAAAACAATTTGGGACAAAGCTCTGGAAAAGAATCAATAAGGATTTAGTTATAAAAACCCATACATCCCAAACCCATAGATCCCAAACACTCCAGAGAGCGCCATTAAAGCCATTATTTAAAACATGAAAAGAACACAGACAACGGTGACTGCCTAGAGGAGGCCGTCCACCAAAAGCCAGTGACCTGGTAAGGAGGGTTTTAATGAGTGAAACAACCAAGAGGGTAAGGATAACTCTGAAAGAACTGGAGAGATCCAGAGCTCAGATGGGAGAAGCTGTTCACAGGACAACCCCATCCTGGGCTTTATGGAAAAGTGGCGAGCCATATGTAATGTTATTTAGGGCTCCAAAAGGCACACTGAAGACTGAGCCAATATGTTAAAAAGGTTTTCTGGTTTGATGAGACCAAAATATATTTTTTAGTCTTTGACACAAAGACTTGCAGAAACCTAACACTGCTCTTCAACTGTGAACATCATCCCCACAGTGAACCATGTTGGTGGTAGCATCATGTACAGAGTTACCCGTGGCCTCTTGGTTACTTCTCAGTCTAATGCCAAGAAGTAAGTAACTGTCCCATGTTCTCTCCTTTTTTTTTTTTTACATAATGGATTTAACGGAGCTCCGTGGGATTTTTTTAATCAGCCCTGACTGACTAGCTACTGGTCTTTGTGATGTTTGTTTAGTGGTGTTATGTTCTCTAACAAACTCTGCGCTCTTCCAGGAACAAGTGTATGTATACTCAAATCACCTTGATAATCACCCGATAATTATGTGACAACCGCTTGCACCAGAACAAATTTAGTTAGGGTTTCATAGCAATGGGTGTGAATACTTATGCAATTACAACTTTTATTTTTTTTATTTGTAAATATTTTTACTATATATATATATATATTTCTTCTGCCAGTTCAGTATTATAAGCTATTTTGTGTAGATTCATGGCATATAATGCCAATTTAGTCCATTTTTCCCCAAGTTGTAAAAGATTCAGGGCAGTGAAAACCAATGCAAGGCTCTGAAGTCTGGGTGAATTTACCATCCAATACTAAGAAAAGGACAGAATTTAAAGATTAAGATAGATCAGGTGGTACTCAAAAGAAAGCCCCCCACCACTTGAGTTGGTATTGCATCCGGTGCTCTCTCTCCTCAGCCTCTTGGAGCTTGTTGTGAAACTGTAAGAGCTGTTGTCTCATGCTGCTGCCATCTGTGTGCTGGCCGTCTTTGAACAGCTCTGCCTTCTCTAGCTCTTGCTGCTGCCGCTCGAGCTCCGCCTGGAAATGCTTCACCTCCTGCAGCAGTTTCGCCTCAGACTCCTGAGAGCTATAGAAGAAGGACGCCTATTAACACCTGATATGTTGTGTATTTTCCGAGTTGTTACATGTCTACTGATGCTATCTGGATGGGCTGTAGCCACACGTTACAGCTGTTGCACAATGTAAGAACAGTGTAAGTTGGGACCACTGCTTGGAAATGAAGGTCTCACTGAGTAGGTCCATTTTAATTCTATCAGTATTTACTTTTAGAAATAGCCACACAACAACCTCTTTCATTGACATCATCCTCAAAGAAGAGCTGCAAATGAAAGATGGATTCCAAGTCAGAGCAAATGAAATCATCTTTTCTGTTTCACGTTTACAAAGATTTTGTAAGGTTTTGAAAACCTTCCAAAAACCTTCCTTCACCTTGTACTGTTAACTTACCTTACCTTAAGAATTCAATCACATTTGATTTAGATAGCACTTTGATTAGTGAACATTGTCACAAAGCAGCTTTACGCAGATTTAGATCCCTAATGAGCAAGCCAGAGTTAATGGTCACAACGATAATCTCCCTGAGACGACTTGAGGAAGAAACGTTGAGAGGAACCAGACCCAAAAGGGAACGCATCCTCATCCGGGTGACACCGGATAGTACAATTATGAGTCATTACTCTTTCATAACTGTATACTATAAAGTGAAGCAATGCTACGTGTGTAGAAAAGAACTTCAGTATAAGCATCAGAGTCGATTTTTAAAATTTCATTAGAGTTTCTAGGTTCAAGTCTATAATATCCAAGTTAACTTATCCATTGAATAATGAATAAGACTTGAGAGTAAACTATTTTCAGTAAGTGTAAACTTTAGGCTATCCAAGTACACAAACACTATAATTTCTACTTGATTAAAAAGAGAAAAAAAATATACACGGAACATGTGGGCTGTGTCACATAATAGCTAGTATAATGGGTGAGTTGCTGGCAAAGATGCAGCTCTTACCTTCTTAAGGTGTCATGCAGCAAACTGAAGCTGGCCTTCATTCGGGCCATTTTATCTCCACTGATCATGTCCACTAAGAAAAGCTGAGAAAGATTCGAAGAAAAAAAATTTAAACGTTATAAAATACATATAAATACAAACAAACAAGCGTGAATGTGGTTTATCTGAAAGATTTTTTTAAAAAACGCCTGAAAACTGCAGATCTGAAAGGATGATCATGACTATCTCAAAGAGATTGCTCACACTAGATGAAAGGTGCAAAGTAAAAGCAAACGTCCTCTCCGAATTTATTTTAAAGCAATTAAGTTGACAGGAAGCCCCACATGAAAAAAATGAGCTGATTATGATGTAACTGTCGACCCAAAAGCATGCTTTCGGTTTCTACTACAACATTCCTGCTGAATTACACAGATGTATCATAAAAAGCATCATATTCCACAGTAATGGGTCTACTGCTTGATTACTGTCATGTTCGAATGAGTTTTAATGAGTGAAGTCTGACAAAAATATACTTCATTTACTTCAAACTCATCAGACACACTATAGATATCAATGGAAACTGCTGGTTGTATATCTTGTCTGGAAGCTTTTGTGTTATTTTGGAATTCTGTAGTATTTCTGTGCCATTTTAGAGATTTTTCCTGAAGCAGTTTGAAGTCGTGTAGGGTTTCCAGTAAATTACGACTAGTGTGAAAAACTGGCTTTGAAGTAAGACACAGACACTGATGGACCGAATTATGGACGGTTTGGCATGCATGCCCCAGTAGTGACTCAAAATAAAAATAAAAAGTCTCTGATACACATACGGAGCATGAGACGGTACGAGTAAGATCATAATCCTTGAAGGTTTATATCCAAATATCAATTATAAACATAAGAGTCATAATAGCTAAGCAAGAAACTATTTTATGGTCTATACAACGGTCACTGACGAATAAGGACTTTGAAAGGGCAAACTGTAAAATTAAAATATAAAACATCTGTACTGTTGTGTACACATATATTTATATAAAACGTGCAATGATGTGAACGTAGCACTTTTTCATCGCAAATGTAGCATATGAAGTCAACTGTCTTGCCGTTTGGCTGATAATACAAAAAAGAAAAAAGAAAAAGTTTTATGGACTTCGTTGTAACCGGAATTCTCTTTCCACACTCCCGGAGACTGTAAAGACGATCACACTCACCACTTCTACAGAGTTTACATGACTTTATATAAAATGAAGAACTTTTGACAACTTTCGTTAGCATCTGATGAAACAACGATAATTGCAAATGCTTTGAAGTTTTGGCCATTAATACAACATTTTTGAAATTATGCCACATAACTCTACATTTTAAAAGATTTTGAGCAATTCAAACACATTTTCAGAGCTGCACTAATGGTCAGATGTTTGAACCACAAGATATTTTGACTCTTCTAATTAATTAAATATGACCAATGATACAAATAAAGACTGGAAGAATTTAAGTGTGTACAGTATATGAGAGGTAGACAATATGCATTGTGGCTTATTATGGATTTTACATTTTTAAGGCAAAGATAAGATGGACAGAAAATGCCTGTGTGTAAACAACCCAAAGACAGACTGCTTTTGCTAAAAAAAAAACACATGTAAACCATTCAATCTCCTCTGGACTTTATCAGTGAGGAAAAGGGGGAGTTTTCCAACTAACTTTTTTTTTTTTTCATTTCAGCTTTTTTAGTTCTTACACAATTGTACTGCCCCACCCACCATTCCCCTATTGTCCTCACTGTTCTTGTATTTATATAAGTGCTGCGGACACAAGTAGAGCCAGTTTTCCCATTCTCTCTCTTACTCAGCTCACATTCTCTGACTGCAAGATATCATGCACCTCTGCGTGTATATCGTGCTCATAGCTGCACATCTGGGATCAGAAGCTGTGGTTAGTGGTTCTTCTGGCAGTGTGGAGAAGATATTGCCCCCTGAGAGCTGCACCCAGGTGAAGCTGAAACCTGCTGGAAAGTGCGAAAATGAAGAGGAGTGCCCCTACCAGATCACCATTCCTCCTCTCACCATCCAGCTGCCCAAGCAGTTCCAGCTACTGAAGAAGGCCATGACGGAGCTACAGAGCATGAAGGAGACCGTGAAGCAACTGAAGAGTGCCTGTCTAAGCTGCAGCTTTCAAAGGGACAGTATAGGGACACAACACAGAGGAGACGGTGGAACAACAGCACCCAGAAATGAGAGTTCAAGCAATGCCATCCAAGAGATGCAAGTGAAGATGAACAAGATGTCCAACAGCCTGAAGAACGCTCATACACATATTAAAGACCTGCAGGGACAAGTGGAGCTGCTCAGCCCCCTTAGGGAAATAGTTAAGGAAATAGGGGACAAAAAGGTAGAAAACATCAGTGAAAAAATCACCAAGTTCAACAGCAACTGCGTGACCGAGTGCCCTTTAGTAAATGCACCAATACGTAAGTCTCAAAGTATTTTACTATTCTACCACACAAATGGCATAAAATAAAACAAGATATTAAAAAATTATAATAAAATAAAATTATCTTTCATAAACAACAAACTGGGGTATGAAAATTCATTTTACATTTTTAAATTTCAGCTTTGAAATTTCTTATTTTGAAATAAAATAAGAAATGACCAAAAATAAAATCTAAAATAATATCTCAATAACTTAACATAAGCCATAATAATAATAATTGGCCAAAGATTGGCCATAAATAAGCCTAAGATTAATGATTTGGTTTCCAATCTGACTTTCCCATCTTTATCTTATTTTAGACATTATAGCACCTAGAGACTGCTCAGACTACAGTGTCATGAAGAAAATGAAGAATGGAGTCTATAAGGTTACCCCTGATCACAGAAATGGGACCTTTGAGGTTTTCTGTGACATGGAGTCCCATGGTGGTGGTTGGACTGTTGTGCAGAACAGAATCAACGGCAGTGTGAATTTCAACCGCACCTGGGCTGAATATAAGAATGGCTTTGGGGACCTGCGTGGAGAGTTTTGGCTTGGAAATGACTGGATTCACCTGCTCACCAGGGCCAAGGACATGGTGTTGCGCATCGAGCTTGAGGACTTCCAGGGTGTGTGTGAGTATGCAAAGTACGACCTTTTTTATGTAGCAAACGAATACCTTAAATATCGCCTGTCCATAAGCAAATACTCGGGGACTGCTGGTAACGCCCTGCATATCGACAAGGACTACAACCATGATCAGATGTTTTTCACTACGTGGGACAGAGACAACGATATGTACTTGTCAGGAAACTGTGGTGCTTTCTATGGATCTGGCTGGTGGTTCAATGCCTGTATGTCGGCTAACCTCAATGGCAAATACTACCACAAGAAGTACATAGGGAAGCGAGATGGCATTTTCTGGAGCACATGGCCCAATATGCCCAGGAACAACCTCCTGACCAACACCAGGCAATCATTCAAAACTGTCAAGATGATGATTAGGCCAAAGAATTATGCCCCATAAGTTAATAAGCGCATTAACTTATGCGTGGACAGTAAGATATTGAAGCATGTTGACAATACAGGATTTTATTTTTATTATTCATTTTTAAAAATGAGAAATGAACAGAACAGTGTGCAAATGTTTTTAAAAATCCAGTTTAATGTACGAACGTCTTCCTCTTGACTAATACTGCCATCTACTGAAGGTGCTTTGCAATGTAGGTTAATAAATCTAGGGCTAATAGAAATTATAGAACATTTCTTGTATTGCTGTAGGTAAAATCCCAGACAGCCTTGCTGATTTTTAAAATTTTTTTTTATCAGATACATATTCTATTACTTACTATCACATTTTTGCTTTTCTACAGACACACTAATGCATTAAGCATAAAATAGTCATGTAGGTCAAAATTTATATAAAAATGTAGGGTGCCTAAACTTTTACACATACTCTATATGTGGTAATTAAGTATGCTTAAGTGGAATTGACTTCAAAGTGACACGTGTGTGTGTGTGTGTGTGTGTGTGTTTGATATATACAACCGAACATTTTTCATATGAACAAAAACTGTACGTGAATCGGAGCACTTCTGAAAAGTTTTATGTTTATATTTTAACTTGGTTTCATAGCTGTTAATGTATATGCCAAGATAAATTCAAATAAAAGTTTTCCAAAGAAACCAAAGGGAAAAAAAAAAAAAGATGGCATGATTGTGCAACTGTATCTGCGTAGTGTTTGTACATTCTGACAGTCATTTTACACCGACATGAGAAAACAAAATAACCACAAATACACACTGATTATATCTATCTGGCGTTGTGTCTTTCTCATGAATACGTCTTTACGTTTAGACCTGTTTTGGATTTCACCCAGTTTTGGTCATTTGCCACTTTGGAATTCCACTAGCCAGGTCTTGCCATGACAGCTAACAACCAGGAAGGATGAAGGTTAGCACTTGCTTCCTCCAAGATATGTAAAAACCAGCCACAACGTCTTTTCAAGCTGCTGCTCATGCAATGTCACAGGGCAGCTGAACACACTCGGAAAAAAGAGTTCATGGACACCCACAAGTGGCAAGTGTCACTCTGATTGATACGGGTGAGAGTAATGCCATCCCTCCCACCTACAGCAGATGGCCAATGCTTGCTTTCTTGGACTCCAACAGGAGGTGAACTTCCTGATGATAGAGCTGTTTTCTGTTTTCAGGAGCCCATGATTAAACTTTGTGTTTTGTGTAGATCAAACACACTTAAACACTATAATATTTGGAACAATCAGTGTTACATTTACTAATATCAGTGAATTTTAAGTCAGAAAGATTTTATTTCTCTAGCCCTCCATCTACACCGTATGGCTAAACGTATGTAGATACCTGACCATCACATACAGTTTGTTCCAGTCATGCTGGAACAGGTTTGGGCCTCCTCTGAGTTTTAGTGAAGGGAAATTGTAAATCTACAGCATACCAAGACATTCTATACTATTGTGTGATTCTAACTTTGTGTCAACAGTTTGGGGAAGAACTACATATGGGTGTGATGGTCAGGTGTCTACATACTTTTGGCCATATAGAGTATCAGCACTTTTGGAACACCACTTGTCCAATCAAATTAGTGCACCAGAACTATCTGTTGTATAATTTACATTTTGACCCAAGTCTCACAAACCAAAAAAATCTTTTTGCACTGATTCCTTGGGTTCTCTTAAACAGTAAAGCCTCAATATACACGCAACTCTCACCACGTTTTTGCTCATTTGTATAATATGAGGGGCCTACTTTTGAAAATTACTCCTAGGATCCTAAGATTTTTTTTGTCTCTGTTCACAAAATTTGTGTCAAACTACTCAGCAGCGTGTGAATCTCAATGATTAAACAGTTTCTTGTAAACAGTATGGCCGCCACATGCAACCAAATTATATTACATGCAAAGGCATGATCATGATCCGTAAGTTCAATTGAGCTGAAATTTGGAATTCAATTACATTTTTTAAAATTTATATAGTACTTTTAACAATGAACATTTTACAGAAATCTGGATATAAATTTAAAATGTTGAAATTTTTTAAAATAGATGTGATGGTGGGTTAACACATTTTGAAAAGGTAAAGTTGAAACAAAAGAGGCCGAATTCAGATTGTCCAGTGTCCAGCAGAGAACATGCTGGTAAAATAAACGTTCCAACAACAGAGCTCATGTGTAAGCTGTGACTGGGGAAAGTCGTTACCTCCTCCAGGCACTGTAGGTCCAGACTGGTTGAAAGGGAGCTGGTATAAACTTCCTGTGAATCAACCTCAGGAGCTGATACATAGGTGGACTTCTGTGGCTGAATGTGACTCTGATTCTCATCACCTCCGGGTGGAGGAGTGCTGCTCCCTTCTGACTGACTCATGATCTACATGCAGAAACACAAATGAATATATTGACTACCTGTCAGTTGCTTTGTTGGTATCAACTGCGATGTCTATTTTTATGTTAAACAAGCGCTGCTGATTGGCATTTGCCTATTGATTGTTGTCTTTTTTATTACAGTTTCCAACATGTCATTCTCTTTGTCATTTGGTTGTATTATTCTTTTCATTTAGATGTGTCATAATATGTCACCTAAGTAATCCTTCAATATAATTAGGCTATAATTAAGTCATGTTGCCAAATCATACAACATACAAAAGGGTTTATAAACACTTAATAATATCAACAAAGCATTTTTTGTTCAAAAGCATAACCTGAGAATGTGTTTGTGATCATTGATAACATGATTCATACGGTGCATAGGAAGCAAATCTCCGCACACAGTAACCCATGCTCAAGATAAAACTGGAGTTCTGAAGCAGCCAGGGGCAAGTGATTCTGTCCCCTGCACGTTTTGTGCATGTTGCACTTGCCCTGAATTAATCCTGTGAAAAAGCAGGTCATTGCACAGTTTTACATGGAATTTATTTATTTAAATATATGTTTTCTCTGGTTGCACCATCTGACTTAGTGGTTGTGCCACTTGACTTTTCAGGCTGTTTTCAAATTAAACCGGGAGCTACTTGGACACCCATATAAATCTTTGTTTTTGAAATCACACTTACTTTTTCTATAAATAAATTGTATTATGATAATAAAATATTTGAATGGGTTCTTGGGGTCTTACCTCCTGAGCTTTGAAACGGAACCAGACTAACCATGACACAAAAATGGCAATTATTCAATATATGTTGAAGGGCTACTGACCTTGTCAGTGCATCATTAACGTCACTTGAGGTATTCTTTATAATACAATACCCAGCCTGTTTTTCTTAAAAGTATGCCAAAATAAAAGTATTTTTCTTGTTGGCCATGCCCCGTCACATTTGAGGAAAAGGCAAAATGATTCTATTTTGTAAACATTTTAGGAATGTACAGGTTCCAAAAATAAACCAAACTATTTTATTTCAGATTGTATTGGACTAAATTAGCCTTTTAAAAAAATTTACTTAATCTACATATTTAGTCAGACAGTTGCACCACCTGACATTTTTAGACTTTGGAAGGCAAAAATGACTCAAATGAATTTTATTTTGATGCATTGAAAATGTATTCACTTAAAGGAGATAATGTAGATTCATGTCATGTTTTCATTAATTATTATATAGAGAAATATTGGATTCATGCACCAAAAAGCACTGGCCCAGATACAGATTACAGCATTGCATTACCCCCTTAAAACAGACTAAGTGAAATTTCAGTGGTCTTTGGAGACTGAGAACAATGTTGCTGCGTGTTATACACGCCAGGAAAGACTGGACAGTTTAGATGAAATGACTGCACAGCAAATTGTTGCATGTAAGGAGAACTGTAAGAATACTTTCTGCTGTTTTGATAAATTGTCGTTGTCAATGGCAAACATCAAATTTAATTCAAGTTGGTAGTCATTTTAAAAACACAAAAGCTTGTTTTATTAAGTCATTAAATATTCATGTTGACAGAGCCTACCTCGTTTTTTCTTTGATTATAAGCTGTATGAATGTGTTCTTTTCCTTTCTTTTTTAAAAATGACAGTTAAAAACAGACCGAATTTGATCGTTGTGAGAAATAGTGTTGTCTCAGGGTGATAGGGTGTGGACGTGGGGCATATAAAGCTACGGCTACCAAATTACGTCTAAAGAACTCAATGAATATAACTATAATTAACACATGAAAATGACAGCTGCTATAATATTAGTCCTGAACAACCAATGAACTTTACAGTGGCATTTAAAATAATTTGGCTCATGGTTCATGTCTAGGTACATATTCTTGTGACAATTTCTTTTTCAAAAGAATTGTTAGAAATCTAATTATTTTCCACAATTAACAGCTGTTAAATATTTCCTAAAGTGATATGTCAATCATAAAGAGAACTGTCTTATAGCTTGACCTGATAAACCTGATCTATCTAACCTGCCTAACCTACTAGTTGAAACTAGCTAGTGTTCGTAAAATCAAGTATAAAAGTGGCATTAACTTACCAGTTAGTATCTCCGTGTTATTAAAATCGAACTAATGCATTAAACAAACTGAAAAACTGCATATTTAAGTGTACATTAACTCTAAAATTGACTATATTAAAACGACCTTATGAAAGCTGGAACAAAGTGCCAACGTTGAAATCTCAGCTGTTGTGGTGTTGGTGTTTCCATAACAACTGTTCAAGAAGAGAGACACCCCGTCATTGTAGCTACACATAATGGTCACTAGAGGATGCCCTTTCTCCATCCTTACTAGCTCTGGACCCTAGCTCTGGACCTCAGCTCTGGACCCTAGCTCTGAACATTATTTGTGTTGAGTAGTTTCATCATTTTTACAGCAGACATTTTACAACAGATCAGCAAGAAGACCAGACAAACACCTAAACTGTACCTTAACAATAATAATAATAATAATAATAATAATAATAATAATATCATCATCATCGTCGTTGTTGTTGTTGTTGTTGTTGTTGTTATTTGATGAAATAATGGTTAATGATATTACCCCAAATACAACTGCACAAAGTATATGTATATGTCTAATACCACTCAAAGCAATGTTGTCAGCTACAGGGTGACTCTATAAATCACTAGATAGTAGCCTATAGCATAAGTTGAGTGTGATAGGCTCTAGACATTTTGTTTGAGGATATGTCGTTATTAGTGTCTTCCTGTCCCACTACAGTCTATGGGCTTGAGGCAGGCATGAGAGAGTGGTGTTATGTTTATTTTAAAGTATTTAAGCATAAACAAAAAAAACCCTTAAAATCCACAAATGTGCACACCATCTGGAACGGGTTGTGGTCTGACCAAAGGGTGAAGGACTGCTCACTTGATGACCAGGCACACTATCAATTGTGCCATACCTCCTCTTCCACACCAAGAGCTTGTTGTTGATACACAGCACAGACCTCCCCCTCCACCACTATGACCCCTAGCCCTCTCTCTGGCACATCTATCTGTAAATCAAAAGGGATAGAGGTCAGGAAAATGTAAGAGTGAGTTGCCAGAGAGAGAGAAAGAGAGGAGGGGCCATCTGCCCCCCGCATTTGCCATCATATGGTCCTTCTTGAGCTAGATTATATCGTCCAATGCCGCAGGTTTGTGGCTGTTAATGCAATGAACTCTTCCAGCAACACCTGGTCCACAATGCTGTTGATGTCCTGTCCCATGGTCAGCAGCTGTCTGTGACAGGCATCATTAAGCTGTTGGGCAAACATAAAGGGTTCACTGATGGTTTGGGTTCTGAACCTCTGGCAATGTTGTTCCTGTGTTCAGCTGATCTGCTGAATGATCTCAGTACTTGGCTGATTTTCCACAGGAAGCTTGTGCATGGCCTGCTGGGCCTCTCCCATTAGCAGGCCAAAGAATTGTGTGGTCCGCTGAGACTTGGGCCATATAGAACTTGTCCTTTGTATGCTTGCTCAATCATGTCCATTACACAACTTTCTTTTGACAGTTGAGCCCCTTTATGGAGAGGTCCAATGCACATACAGAACATAATGCTTGAAAGCCCTTACTGTGTACAAGGCTGGCCTGAGTGCATGCTAATCTGCAAGAGAAGATAGGTTGACAGGTTTAGTGATATGCTGTGATGATCTACAGTGTGAATGTGTGATTATTAAACCCTGTCACAGACTGGTGCCCCATCCGGGGTGTAATCCACCTTGACCCTAACTACAGTAAAGCAGTTAATGAAGATGAATGAAAGATGTTTGTTATAATTTTTATGGGATTTTTTTTTTTTTTTTTTTTTTTTTTTTTTTTTTAAATCATTTTATGTTTTTTTGATAAGGACATTGAGGTCCAGGAAATAGTATGTAATCAACTTGTTTAACCAAGTTGAAAGAATGCCCAGAGAGAGTTGAATAATTATTCAGCTAAGCATGTTTAAAGGGGCCTCTGACGAGCAACTATAAAAGCTATTTATTACATGTTTAAAATAAACCTCTGAGCTACCAGAGTCACTTTTCCTGAGGATGGAGACTGGACTGCAGAGCACATGCTTAAAAATAAATAAAAGCCTCTGAGATAATTAAGCCACATGTTAATGAACAGATTTGTTTTATACTGATATAAAGCTTATATATTATTTCTCCTTATGAATTGTAGTCACGCAATTTACAGTTTACTTAAACAAAATGATCAAATGCAATGAGAAATGAACAATCTTCACCTGTGCCTAGTTCCACTACAGGTTGTAGGTCACCAACTACAGTTGTAGTTGGTGACCCCCTGAGTTTTTCCCACTGAGGTAATACAAGTAATTCGGTAAGATTTCAATTTAATTATACAGTAGGGATTACAGTGGTTACCTATTCAATAAATATCTGACAGGATTTCATTAACCATAACATATGATCCTGGACATTGCAATAAAGATTCAATTTATTGGTACAGAGCTTTTAACAATTGACATTGTCACAAGGCAGCTTTGCAGAAACATATCAACTCGGAATATAAATGTTAACTTTATAGAATTATCCCTAAAGAGCCAGTCAGAGTCATTGACATTCTGGTACTGGAGTAGATCGTCCCCTGACTACCTGAGGGGCTGGCAGAATGGGTCCAGTGCCACAGACAGGCGTCTCTGGATGAGGTGGTCTAGCTGGTTGGGGACCACTTGGCAACGTATCCAGGGACAAACAAGCCTCCATTCTCCCCTTTTTTCTCCCAGCTCTTCCCCGGCCGCTGCATCGGAGAAGCATGGGCCAATTCCCACAAAACCAGCTCGCCAGCCCCAGGTTTCCCTACGCCTTCCTTTTTCGTACGTCCTTCTGATGTCTCCCCCAACTCCCATTCTCTCCACACAGGTAGAACCTTCCACAAATACCAGAACCGATGCAAAGCCCGGGCAAGTTTGTTGGCGCAGTGGGGAAACCAGGAATTTCAGGAGCAGCGTTCCTTCAGAGAAGTGGGAATACTGATCTGGATCCCTGACACGCTGCAGGCCTCCACCAATCAAGCAGGAACATACCACTTGTCAGTGAATATACAAGGGAGTACACATCAGGCCTTGGTGGACTTGGGGATGATCACGAATATCCGCTGGTGCCCATCATTATTAAATTCCGGGACAAAAGCATAAAGTAGAGGTGCCATTAAGTCCTCAGTTGGCCCTGGACAAATTGGCCAGGGTTTCAGGTGTTAGTGAGAGGAATGTTTGTGTATGGGTCCTGCAGTAGTGAGGCATGGTGTTGAATGAGCACAGCACTGGCTGGGGAAGCGGTGCCGAGGACATCAATGTCAGACCTGAGTCAGGGGAACACGGAGGGTGGGGACCAGGGCACTTCATGAACTTTACAAATTATTGAGGATTAAAACGTTTCGCACCAGCTTTTACCATCTGCAGACACATGGGCTGGTTAAACAGTTTAATCAAATTTCTTACAAATATGATTTGCAAGTCACGCTAATGCATGGAATTGTTATAAGAGGCTTTAGCCACTGTTATTTGCAGTATGAGAGGTCCCACAAGCCTCCACTGGGTTTTCACCATTCAAATTATTGTATGGGCACAAGCCATTAGGGAAAATTGGGAGGATGGACCTTCTAATAGCAAGAATGAAATTCAGTAGGTTCTTGAGACCCAAACTCCACACACTGGGAGAGCAAAACTCCACACATTTAACACAGCATTTGCTACAGGTGCAAAAAGTCAATCCCTGCTGTATTACACAAGTACCTAACTACAGGAATTTGCACTGGGAGATAAAGTGCTTGTCTTACTACCCCCGTCAAGCTCTAAATTACTCGCAAAGTGGCAAGGACCCTTGAGGAAAATCTCGACTATGAGGTTAGGTGACTATGAGGTCAGGCGAACGGATGGAGGTGATGCACTGCAAATAGTACACCACCTGTGTTCTCACCTCTACCCAGTCACACAAACCTCATAGAACACCCCATTGAGACTCCTCCAGGGGTGGTTGCACGCAGTCACCTATACCAGTTGCCTGAGCACAAGAAAAATGTGGTTTAGGATGAACTCAAGGCTATGCTCGACATGGGAGTAATCAAGGAGTCCCACAGTAACTGGAACAGCCGGTCCATTTTTGTGTGACTTTAGAAAAGTAAATGCAGTGTCTAAATTTGACACATATCTGATGTCTCACATCGATGTACTGCTCGACGACTTAGGCTTTTAATTTATTTTATTTTAGGCTTATATTCACTTTTATTCAATAATGGGTTTAAGATTGTTTCCATTATCTCATGATAAAAACTGCCTTTTCCACTCCATTTGGGTTACACCAGTTTATCACCCTTCCATTTGGGTTGTTGGAGCGACATTTCAATGACTCATGGACAGAATCCTCTGCCTGCACAATGCATTTGCTGCTGCGTATTTAGATGATATAATAGTTTATATCAGGGATTGGTACTGGCATCTACATCTGAGGGCTGTCCTGAGATCCTTGAGACAGGTGGGACTTACAGTGAACTCAAAAAAGTGTGCAATTGGCCAGGTGAAAGTATATTATCTGGATTTCCACTTGGGTCATGGGCAGGTACACCCCCAAATTAATAATACAGCAGAAATTGCAGCAGCCCTTGAGCCCTGGATAAGTGTGTCTGTCAAATGCCATAAATGTAATGTAAATGTACTGCGGTGCCCTTTTACCCTGAGTTCAGATCATGCCTTGTTCGATTGGCCCCCACCACATACCAACACAGAGGTCACTCATTGGTATCTGGCACTTCAGCCACTCAAGTTAAAGGTGGTCCACAGGCCAGGGACACAGATGGTGGTGGAGGATTACCTCTCCTGCTGGGACAGGGGGGTTGGGGTTGGGGGTCAGCTGGGCGGGTCATCTGCAGGCCAGATGGCTGCATCAGTAAGTCAGTGGGGGGTGAAGATCTAAGATGCCCACTCTGTGAAACTTCAGTAAACCTCAACACATCCTCTCATCCTTAAAGAGAAATTTTACCTATTGGGAGATACATGTGGAGGCACAGTCAACAACTGAGATGCCTAGCAGCCTTAGTTGAGAAACAAAGGCTGAACAATAGTGTAATGCCTTTTGTGACTAGATGCACCATCATTCCCTTTGTCTGGCTGGGTCAGACAGCAACACACTCAGTAGAACAGTTGGCATTAACCACAATGGTCCCTGCTTGTGATTTTAGAATTGTGGTTGACCCAGACAACAGGCTAACATTACCTACAAAAATAATTTAGTGGAATGGTCCAGCAGTGTAAAGTCTGTAATCATCTCTGAATTCACAGCCTGGGAAAATGCTGTTTGTGGGGCAAATAAGAGGAAACATATCAGATATGCAGTGCTGTCGCAAATGCCAGACAGAGAGGATGGAAAATATAGATTCTCCCACTGAAGATTGGCTGTAGAGAATAGCGGGGCTTTCTACAGCTATTCTATTATGTGGCTTTCTACAACTATTCTATTGCTGTAGAAAGCCCTACTAGCACCATTAATTCATGCTCAGATCCACTGGTTCTGTATTGATTTTGCACAGGATATACCTAATGCCACACAAGCATGTCCACCTAACACAACCAGAATTGTACATGCGTTATAGCACTACTCTCCATACAATTACTGGGGAGGCCCCACTGTGGCATTAGGTCTAACCTGTGAGTGGGCTTATCATCATCCCAGTAAATACTCAAGTAGGAAACTGCTTAACAAAGGGACTGAAACATCTAGTCCTATGTGCTTGAACAGGAGTTATCTACCCCTGTGATTGAAACCTCATTCCTGGCAGTGGGGCACCTAGGCCATGTGGCTAATCAGTGCTACCCTACTTCACATCTCTGATCATCACTCACTATCCTTCAACATCACTCACTGAAACCTCATCCCTTCCAAATCCTGACTCATTTTCTTCCCTTCCATTAGAGTTAGCTACACACAATTTTCTCTCCTAACTATCCTCATCCATGGCCCTTTACTGCCATCTATCATCTAAACCTAGGAAGATTTCTTGTCCTGTTCCTTGGCAGATGTGTGTTGCACAGCATCCATCCATCCATTTTCTATATCGTTTATCCTACAGGGATGTGGGGAAACTGGAGCTTATCCCAGGGAGCTTGGACACCCTGTCACCCCATCAGCAATCACACTGGAGGGATGCCAATTCATTTCAGGGCACAATCACATACACATTCACACACTCATTCATACACTATGGACACGTTGGACATGCCAATCAGCCTGCCATGCATGTCTTTGGACTGGAGGAAACCTCCTCAGCACGGGGAAAACATGCAAACTCCACACACACAGGGCCATGGCGAGAATCAAACCCTGTGTGAGGCATGAGGCGAACGTGCTAACCACTAAGCCACCACGCGTCCTGTTGCACAGCAATTGGAAAGAATTAAGGACAGCAGAGAGAAAGTGGAAGAAATGACAACTAGACACAGATCTTGTCTCTTACCATGCTCTCCTGTTGAAATCCCCATTTGAAGACTGCCGTGTGCAAGGAAAAACTGGAAACTTCTGAACAAGATCCTCACAAGCTCCAAAACATGTATCCTTCAATTCGTACATGGGATCCCTCAGATATCAGCAACTACTGACTGGTATCACTTCTCTCTTTTCTTTTTAAAATCCTCAATCAACTGTCTCTCTATCTCTCACAGAACAACCGCCAAGATCCTAACCATTCTGGCTTCAAAGCAGTACATTCCACAGAAACTGACCATCACTGAGAAACTCCATGCAGTTAGATCAGTCAAACTGCCCTCAATCCTCATCCTCCTCAACCTTTCAGCAGTGTTTGTCATCTCAGAGTGACCACATGATTCTCTTGTCCATCCTCATGAATCTTGAAATTCATGGCACAGCATGGCAATGGTTTGCTTCTTACCTGGAGGGTCGGGCAAATCAGGTGGCATGGAGGGGATCCACATCTGCTCCACTCAGAATCTCCACCGATGTCCCACAAGGCTCAGTATATGTGAGGTCATTGCCTCACAGGGGGTTTCATACCATTTCTATGCAGGTGACACTCAATGGATCTTCTCCTCAGACACTTATGTTTTTGCTCAGATCTCAGCATATCTGGCAGACATCTCATCAAAAATAGCAGCACATCAGCTGAAACTTAATCCCAGCAAAACTGAACTGCTCAACTCAAACCTCACCTTCTGTCACTACACACAACCTTAGGTTAAACATGGACAAGCAACTGTCCTCTCACATTGCTAATCTGACATGCTCGTGCTGATTTCTTCTTTACAACATCAGAAGGATTTGCTCATTTCTAGTCACACAGGCCCCTCAGGTGCTTGTTAAGTCCCTTGTAATTCCAAGACTGGACTACTGCAACTCACTTCTGGCAGGTCTGTCTCTGAATATCATTTGTAAATGATCATCTGCAAATGATCCAGAATGCAGCTGCTCTTCCTAAGTTCTCCCACAGCCCCACATTGCTACGCTCCCTCCACTGGCTTCCTGTAGCTGCAGATTTAAAACAGATGCTTCCCTATATGACCAAAAACAGACCAGCACCCACCTAATTAAAATACTTTTCACACCCCGCAATGCAAATGTGAAGTTTCACACTAATAGACAGGTGTGAAACAACCAATGCAAAACTTACCCTATATACCCTATTTACCCTTACCCTATATACCCTATTTGGCCTGATTTCAAAGGAGCCCAGGAGAGAAGAGCACAGGTCTACGAGAACCAGAAACCAGCACAGGCATTTCTAATAGCCATATGACACCCGCAGAATACCATAGCCTGTCTTGTTGGGTAGATATCCAAAAGGTAAGCCCTAAATGGACCTAAATGGAGGTCCATAGGTCTCAGGTTCATAGCAGCTGAAACACCCCCCCCAACCAACTTATCCTGTTTGTAGGGCTACAAACAGCCCTACCCCACCACTAAGGAAACCCACGGAGTCCACAAAGAACAGGGGCGGTGGTAGTATGCTTTATAGCTGAAAACATTGCTCATTTGACAGAAACATCAGACCTGATGACTATAATGTTAAGACTATTAGATCAGATCCATGGATTTGTGAAATGCATATTTTCATGTTTGACATCCTGTTTTTTTTTTTTTCTTAACCCATTTGCCAGGAGAATCTCACTCAGCATTTAACCATTTATACCAACAATTTGTTGACTATTTTTTCAATAGAGGAAGGCCTAGTCAGTTAATGTCACCCAGGTCCACTATCATGAAACTGACTGTTCCCTGTGCTTTACCAAACATACAGTCTGTACAGTATGTCTCTTTAAATTAAGCTAGCCCTTCTCGATACATATATACTATATACACTACTCTTGTCTTATTGGCAGGGAACAATAAAAAGTGTTACACAGAAATCTGGATATGAAAGTCTAATCAATAATTTTGAAAATTGATAAGACTGATTTTGTCTATCTTAGACTCAGTAGAGTCTACAGATATATAGCAGGACCCACTAATTACAATGGACACATGTGTAATACTGACATTTGGTATGAATGTAAATGTAGTCAGATTAATTCTAGTCTGTAATAATTTCTGATCACTCGTCTCACTTTTGGGGGTCGGGGCACAGTGGCTTATGTTTGCCTCACACCTCCAGGGGTTAGGGATTCGATTTCTGCCTCCACCCTGTGTGCATGGAGTTTGCATGTTCTCCTTGTGCTTTGGTGGTTTCCTCTGGGTATTAATTTTTTTTTTTCCCTTCGGTGTCCCTGTACTGGTGCCACGAGTCCCCTGGGATAAGCTCCAGACACTCTGTGACCCTGTGTAGGATAAGTGGTACTTCATTTAAAATGCATTTTAGTCATAATATTTGGACAAAGTGAATAAATGTAAATGTAATGTATTTTCACCAAAGATAGCTTTCTCCAGGGTTGGCATGAGACTGAAGTGTGTTCTAGGAATGTTGCACTGTGCTAAAAGAGCGGTCTAGATCAGAGAAAATGCTGGCTGTTGAACATCTGCAGTCATCTGGAATTGTTTAGAATTTAGCCAAAGTGGTCTAATAAATAGGCTTCCTTATTAAAAACACTTATGTGGAACTTACATCAAAAGGTTCATGTGAACATGAGCATGAGTGTACGCATGTGTGATGTATGCTGTAAGCCTGAATTGCATTTTGTGCACATTATCGCAATAGAAATAAAATCCTATTTTATTATCAGAAATCCAGAAGTAGAAAAAATACATTATGATTCTTTTTTTTTTTTTTTTACAAGTTGGAAAAAATACAAAGATAAAAAGACATTTCTTTTACTACAATAAAGAGGATCTAAAAGGTTTTTTTTTTCTGGAGATCGACCGATAATCGGTTTTATGTATATTTTTCCCGATATTTATGCATTTTTCCATAATCGGTTATCAGGTTTGAAATATCTGATCCACTGATAAATGGTATTTTGAGAATTGCGCACAGGACGACCATAAGCGCCATTAATATACAAATTAGATGTGTTACATAAATGCTTGATATGTAGTCTAAGCAGGTTGGTGCTAAAAATAGAGACAAATTCACAGAGTCACATAATCTTTTTACACTATTTCAGACCCCTCTAGTTATTGGTGTATAAATAAGAGTTTTGTATTGTTTTGTATGCAAGGAGGAAGTGAAATTGACAAAATTGTTATAAATAAGTTCATGTTCAGTTCAGTGGTGGTGTTATCATTGTGTCAAAAACAGAAGTAAAATAATAAATAAATATCAGTTCTGCATATCGGTTATTGTGCACATAAACATACAAATAATCGGTATCGGGTTATAAAAAAACAAATCAATATCGGTCGATCTCTATTTTTTTCCCTGATCAAGTGCAGAATGAATCAGAATGATTCTATAGGAAAACATTGCAGTTCATCAGGAAAAATCCATAATTTTAACTCAGACGATAAATCTCAAACTTATTGGGTCCCTTTTTTCGGAGTGGGCTGGGCAGCAGGTCTGGATTCTCCACTGTCTCTGCATTAAGCTCTTGTGATGTGGTGTCTGTGGGACCAGTTCCTCCGTGCAGGTCCACCTGCTTGTCTTTGGGACACTCAGCATTGTAGGTCTTCACATAACTTTCGACGGGCCAACCGTGGAACTCCGCCGGCTCACTGCACACCAGGCCGGTGTGTTCCACGGCTGGGTGGTGCTTCAGCCAGTAGATCAGGTAGTGGATATTATAATCACAAATCCAGGGGTTGCCACCTAGAGACAGTGTCCTTAGGTAGTAAAGGTCCTCCAGGACACCATAATTAAAGTAGTGCAGGCTGTTGTTAGATAGGTCCAGCTCTCTTAGGTGCAAAAGGCCAGAAAATGCAGCTGTGAGGGTGGAAAGAGAGGGTAACAGAGTGTGAGCTCACCTGGATTGTTAATGCTAATTAACTTCTACTAAATAACAAACTGAATAACTTTATCTCACAACTGAAAGTAGGTAAGAAATCTGATAAACTAACCCATCATCAAAAGTTATCAGTATTTAATTTAGGGTGAGGGACTGGGATTAGCATTCATAGTTTTTTCTTTTTACTTCATTCATATACAGTAAAATTAAATTAAATCTCTGTCAGGCTGAAACGAACCAAAATGCAATCAACTGTTTATTTTTTATTGTACATTTCTGACTGCATGTTGCATGTTGCTGCATGTTGTAGAATGTGGCAGAAATTTGGTGCTGTATTAGTAAGAATTGTCGCCCAAATATTGGTTTAACTCATCCAGTACAACAGTTCAATGCAGGCTCACAGGTATAAAAAAAAAAAAAGAGGACCCCTAAGTTCTGAGAGATTCTATCATCAGATCAGGGATTCTACTGTCTGATTTTAAGGGAGAGTCTGATTCCATTTGTCTCCAATGCCAGGCTATGGGCCCATTCATTCCATTGCTTCTGTACATCCTTTTATATTCAATTAATGCTTGTATTTTTATGTACCTTGTATAACAAACTTGTTTATTAGACTTCTTCCCTACGGTGTTATGTAAGTAGTGCAGTCATAATTATTTAAAGTTTTTGCTAGTATTGGCAGCTATATAATGAAACTAAAAGAAGCTCCATATAAATGTTATCAATGCCTAAATCTCAGTTATCTCAGTTGTGATAATAACAGTGAAAAGTTTCACCCTTGCATACCTTAGGTGTGTTACTTAGTGATTTTCCAATGAGCATTTTTTTTTTATCTGTCAGCTGACTGGAATTCTGGGCCTGTCTTCCTGAATTATTCATTATTGAGAATTACTGGAAACATGAATAACTTGTGTCTTATGTCATAAATACAGCTAGTAGCCCTAGGGAAAGGAACATTATGGTGAAAATTACTTTCTGTGACTGCCTCTGCAGTATCTATCATTCATCTTAGGAGTTACTACTAGAAACCTGCCTTTTTGTTTAGAAAAATAAGATAACAATTATCTCCATTTTAGGGGCACATTTGAAAGCCTGGATCATTTATAGCTCAGTATGTCAGTATTTGGTTTGGTTTTTGTTTCTGTTGCTGGGGACTGATTACCATTTTGGGGGTTTAAAAACAAATCCTTTTACAGTAAAATCCATGTTTATAAGATCAAGGTCTAAGTCTTTAGTTGAATAGACTGATTCAATTGCTAATTGTTCATTAACAACTGAGTTAACTCCATGCCATTCTGATATAGAAGCGCATTCTGAGCATGGCTTAAAATGGGATCTCATGGTCTCAATAAAATGTTCTGTAAAACATGTCCTTTTTTTTTTTTTAACTCCTAGCATTTTTTCCTCCATGACACCTGAACCCAGTTACAGCATGTTTATGAGCTCCTGCTTACTCAGCCTCAGAGGGTGGTTGGAAAAGTTGGGCAGGAAGCACATATTATAAGGTTGTTTTTTGTATTTTTTTCCTAGAGAGCATTGTTTGGTAGCTTATTTGGATGACAATTTTTTGGAACTTATTGTAAATATTCTTTAGAGAAATACTAATATGTAAAAAGTTCTAATATAAGAGAAATTCATATTAGTATAAATTATGATTTTGTTAGAGAAAAGGTAAGTGTTTTTTCACTTAATTGAGTGGAAAATTGAGAGGGGTCTGGCTGCAGTCATGTACTATGCCTTATGTATTAACTGCCTCTAATGTCACCAAATGCACGCTCTCCCACCATGTGATTCAGCGTCAGCTATAGACAGAGAGGAGGTGGGTTAAACCAACAAGTAATGCGTGCTGATTCTCACCTGTGTTGAATTTACACACACGCTGCAGAACATGAGCTTACACTTGAATTGGGAAAACGCCTCAAGCTAGTGATGTCACCTTTTTCTGTTTGTTTGTCTTTTTTTATTGAGTTGTTGAAGATGCGCTGAGCAAATAAACACGAGCCTGGAGCTCTGCTAAAATGCTGCCCGCCTCCTTAGTCTTCTTCTTACACACCGGTTTCTGCAGCAGTGCCGAAACCCTGGATCCTGGAAGACTCAAACACCGCCAAGGAAGCCTTCCCACTCGGTAGGATCATAAAGTCCCTTGCCACCTTCCACCAAACCAAATACAAGCACTTCTTGCTTTGAAGCCCTTGAACAGGAGCAGGCTGAGAGCCAGCAGGCACTCCAGAAACCTCTGATGTCTTCCCCAGCTTCTTCTCTCTCAACACAAGTAGAACATTCCATGCCCACCAGGACCAGGGAAAGCCTGGGCAGGTTTTGCAGGCGAGGCAACCAACTTGGAAACCAAGCCTTTCCAGGATCGGCATTCCCTCAGGGAAGTGGGGACATTGATCCTGATCCCTGATGTGCAGTAGGCTTCTCCCGTTCGAGCAGGAACATACTGCATGCCAGTGAGTATACAAGGTGTACACATCTGGCCTTGGTGGCCTCAGTGTGTAATTAGACCTCCGTCCATCAAAGCCTGATTCAGTGAGAGGCATTGGAAAATGCACACTTGGTGAAGGTGAGGTGTGTGCACAACGATGTTCACGAGTACCCGCTGGTGACAGTTATTATTAAATTTCAGGGGCAAAACATATAAATGGCGGTTAGTCCTTGCCTCATCCCCCAACCTTTGTGAGGATTCCCCTCTGGGATTCCCCCTTGGTACAGTCATGCAACAAGGCTCTGAGACTTACTTTCATCCAAGTGAGATTGATGGGCAGCAAATCCAGCCTATTGTTGCACAATCCCTATGGTATACTTTTCAGTTATTAAAGCTGTAGTACTGAACTTCACCTCTCTATCGCCATCTCTGTTTGAAACATAAAATTACAAAATACTTGTGGAGGATTTTTTTTAACATGGGTTGTGCTTCACCACTGCTCCTCTGCACGGTAGTTTGATAGTTTGCTTATCAAAGTTGCCAAGTCTGCTTTTTTCTGAAGTCGCTTGAAAAAATCACGAGTCGCGGGCTGTGGATTTTTGGGCTTGTTAAGAGAATCTGACAAGCGACTTCATATTTTTACATTTATGGTTGCCATTGCACCCATTTCCATTTATCGAGGTCCCCTTCAAAAGGATTGGCATGGACCTCATTGGGCCATTAGAACGGACTGCATGAGGACACCGCTTTGTGTTGGACTACACAATGCTATACCTGGAAGCCATGACGCTTCACAACATTTGGGTATGCACCATTGCGGAGGCATGCTTTCCGAGTCATCATCCCAAAAGATATCCTGACTGACCATTGCACTATATTTATGTCTTGCATCCTTCGCAAGCTGTACGAATTATTAGGGATTATTTTGATTTGCACCAGTGTTTACCATCCACAAATAGTTGGGCTGGTCTGACAGTTTAATCAAATGCTTACAAGTATTATTTGTAAGTTCATTCAGTATTATGCTTGTAATTGGGATAAGTGGCTCGAACCCCTGTTGTTTGTAGTATGAGAGGTCCCATAAGCCTCCACAGGGTTTTCCACATTCAAAGGACACAAGCCTTGTGGTGTCTCAGATATCATTAGGGAAAATTAGGAGGAGGGACATCCTAACAGCAAAAATTAAATTCAGGAAATTCTGGACCAGAGAGCAGAACTCCACACCTTAAGTCACCTAACAAAGGAAAATTCAGGCCCAAGAAAGGCAATCCCAACTGTACAACAGGAGTACTCGGCTATGGGAATTCACCCCACAGATAAGGTACTCATTTTACTACCCACATTGAGCTCTAAATTACTCATGGAGTGATTCAGACAGTGAGTCAGAGAAGTCGACTATGAGAACAGGCAAATGGATATTGGCAGTGCACTCAATTTCCCACCTCAATCTCCTGAAACCGTGGAGAGTGGTGTTTCCTGTGTCTCTGGTGATGGTGGTTCTGGAGAGGGAGAAGCTGGGACTGGAGGTAAATCTAAAAAGTGCTTTTTTTATCAGTCTTTTCATAGGAAACAAGTTCACAATGGGGTGCATGCATTTCTGAAGCACATTTTTGTTATGTTTTACTATTCAGAGAAATGACAAGGACAATCATTTCACTACAGAGCCTTTACTGTTAATGGTGATAGGTGGTGGGCCATTGTCTGATACCAGCCCATTTGTGAATCCACAGTAAGCCCAGAGATAATGCAAGAGGTTTATGGTCTTGTCTGCATTGGTCAGCTGAGTGGGGAAAATTTCCATCCATTTTGAGTGGACATCCACAGTCACTAAGAAATTATTCTATTTCTGCATAGTCTACATGAATCCCAGGGTGTTGTCACCCAGGACCATGGATGAAGAGGAGCGATGGGGGTTGGTTTCACCTCAATTCACATGGAGTGCACTTGCATATGAAATTCTGGATATCTTTGTCAAGCCCCACCCACCAGAGGTATCCTCTTGCCAATGCTTTCATTCTTATCATCCCTGTGTGACCCTCATGTTCATCATCCACTGCACACTGTGTCTCAGATATATCGCCTGACACATACTGGGCTTTGGCTGAACGCTGAGTTTTGTGACTTACATGCATGCCAATTTTCTCACAGTTCTGGTATTTCTCATGGCTGTAATGACATTGCATTGGGGTGGTGCTTGCCTTCACCACAATGATAACAATTGCTTTTAAGCTTGTTAAAAAGTTGCTGCTGGACCCCTTTTTGGTGCTGTACCAAGAACTCCCACATCCTCTATATTTCTCTCTGCCTCCACAGACATTTGCACTTATGCACACTCATGTCCTTTATGCTTGTCTGAGCACCCAACTCTTTGGTGTTCTTGTGCACTAATTCTAACGCTATGGCAACATCGCAGGCTTTCTTAAAAGAAAGGCCCTTTTCTGAGAATAACCTTTTGTGATAACTTCTGCGAGGCCTAGAACTGTTCCAAATTCACATGAACTTGCAAGACATTTCAGAATGTAATAAGATATCATTTCCCCAGAACACTGGTTGCAATGGTAGAATCTGAAGCGTTTTGCAATCAGAATTGCCTTGGGTTTGACATGTAATTGACTTAACATTCCTGGTATGTTAAGTCAATTACTTTTGCTGGCTCAACTAGACATTACACGAGGCCATATTCCACTAGTTCTAAAACACTCAAGAACACGTCCTTTTTTCTCACTATCGATTTTATTTGCTGCAATCCATCACTCAGATAAGCATAATAGGTATCAAAATCCTATTTAGTACTGTCAAACTCAGGCACTTGTCCTGTTGTGGCCATTTCACTTGTTATTTTCTTTGTAATTTAGTCTGTCTCTCTCCTTTTTTCCACAGCACTTAGTTAATTATGCACACTGACTAACAACAGATCCACTGTTACCGCTGTGGATGTTGTGATCATTCTGTCCTTTCAGTGTTGCTATACATACTCAGCATGTGACTATCTCTGCCTCTGTCCATGCGTGAACAACAATCCCATCATCGTCAACACTATGTTTATCTGTTCAGAGAAATGAGGGCTGCTTCTCTTCAGGATAAGAGGAGACCGGAGCATTTTTGCAAGGAAGTGGAATAAAAGTGCCAACTGAAGATGTGCTAAGGTTGTAGTGTCTTACCCAAACAGCTGTATTGTAAGCAAAATAGTTTTTTAATTTAACAATTTAGTTAAAAGGTGTGCATACTTTTGCAATCAGACATTTTTTTTTTCTGTTTCTTCTTCTACACTGACTGAACACATTAGGTCCATGCTGGTCCATTTTTTTATAGACCTACTTGTTTTTGAGTTTTGACTATTGGATTAAACTCATTCAATTAAAGGAACCAGTCAAATATATTAAATGTCAAATATATTCAATGAAAATGTATTTGAATTATTTCGTTATATGCAAAATGTAACTTATGAAGATCTTTAATTAAAAAAAAAAAAAAAAGGAAATTGCAATATACTGCTAACAATCAGAATTTGGTGTGTTCTGTGTGTGTGTGTGTGTGTGTGTGTGTTTCCTTTTTTAAATGTATTTAGCTTGTTTTTTTTATTTGTTTATGGTCAAAGTATCATTTTGATGTCAAGATTTTGTTATCACGAATTACAATACTCTACCTGGTATTTGTATCAAGGTCAAAGTTTTTGACAACCCAATTTATTTATATATTTTTGGAGACTTGATGAGGGAGGCAGGGCAAGTGCCAACGTTCCTCTGGAAAGGAGATACACCGGAGCACAGGTGTCTCCTATTAGTTCTTCAGATGTGGATAAGAGGGAGTTTTTGCTGCTTGCTCTCTGCTTGTTCTCTCTCTCTCTCTCTCTCTCTCTCTCTCTCTCTCTCATCCTGTTTTGACTGTCCTTTCTTTTACTCACTCCCTGTCTCTCTCCCTCTCCATTTGTGCTGGGATCAAAAGCGTTGTGTGTAATGTTTGTATTACATAGTCATGTTTGCCTGTTCTTGAAGGGTACCAGTAATTCCAAACATATGATTCTCCTATGGACACCTAGCAATTAATTATTATGGAACAGTGAGGACACAAACTGACAGAACCTGACTCTGTAATTTATAAAAATGATGAACTTAACCCAGTGGAAATTCCCGACTTGAACAGCCTATGAACTGTTACCTGTGTCAATGCGCTCCAGACTGTTGCAGCTGAGGTTCAACAGCTTTAAGTCTTTGATGGTTACAAACTCTTTAGGCCTTAACTGTGTTATGTTGTTAAAAGCAAGGTCCATTTTCACAGTGTTTTCTGGGATATCAGGTGGTACAGCATTCAGCCCTGGAAAAGAGAGTGTATAATTAATTAACTGTTACTATCATTAATATATGTACAACAGAGAAAGTACAGCAGAGAAACCTGGTGTATGTACAGGCTGGTTGTATGGAATGGAGAGCAGGGTTATTCCTCATAGAGTTTTTTTACCCTGAGTTTGGAGAAAATATTTCCCTTAATTTTACTTAATATATTGTGGTCACACTTTCCATATACTTATGTAAATATACATTAGGGGTGTGACTAAAGCTAACTGCATCTGAATCTATATTTCTCTAATCTCTAATCTATATCTGAATATCATATTTCTATCTTTCTTCAGATTTTAACCTGTTGGCGTGGCCTAAAGCAGATTTTTTTTTTTCTAAATTAAATAAAATATGAACCCTAGAGATATGCCACTAGAAACATTTGAAAACACTGAAAAAACAGAAACCCAGAGGTAGAAATGTCAACACTGGTCTGGCATTCTGACTCTGATGGTTTCTCATAACCCTTAACAAACACTTAAGTGCATAAATGGTATCATTTAAATATGTGAAGAATATTAAAAGTACATTTTGTGTACGTTCTGGGTACGTTCTGTAAATACAGTTACAATATACTGTTCTGTATTTTTTAAAAAGTATA